>NC_049989.1:6138065-6250254 GCF_000003815.2 Branchiostoma floridae | reverse complement strand
ACTGTAATAGACTTGTATTGAAAAAATAGAATATAGACAGAGACAGGATATACACGTAAAACATCTTCAGGTCAGACATTTTTGTGTCGGGGTTATGGCGCTGTGAAATAAGCAACACACGCACACACACGCACGCGCGCACACAGATACACACACATACACACACACACACACACACACAAATACACATAACGTTAACATACTGTAGTGTAGTACATTGTAGTATCGTCCTACATTCATTCCACAGCATCTATTTGCTTATTTTGAAGCTGCTTTGTGCGATTTACGATGTATGGCTGAAAACATTTTAAATTCATGTTTGCTCTCGTTGATGTCATCCATATAATGAAATCAACATGACCTAAGGTAAGGTAGCTAACGCCTGGAACGAATGTGTTATTATCAATTTGGTTTAAGACGCAGTGGTCGCTTCTGCTTTTGTTATGTTTGTGTGGGGGGAGGGGGGTGGGAGCCTAGCTCCTCAAGGGCAGGGGCGCTACAATTGGTATTTAGCAAATTGTAACGAGGAAGCCACCCACCTCAAACATTTGTGTAGCACCAGGCGACCAGTCCCACAATCTTCCGTAGAATGTCCTGCGCGGAATCAATCCCAAACGACGAAAAATATGGCGACAAACTAACAACGCGACCCAAATCCTTGACAAGCACCGGTTCATTGACAATGTGTCTTCCTGCACGTGAAGTTTGATGATTTGATTATTAAACTGCAGCCAATCAGAGAAGAGGAACGCTCAGTAGCTTAGCCATGTTGAATATTAACGACGTCTGCCATTGTTCACCGATTAAGGTCCTTTCCTCTGTCATCCAATTAGATAGCGCGTTTAAAATTAGTCATTGGTATCCCAAATCAAAGTTGATTGGTTAAAAAAAGTCGCGTCATTCTATGGGATATTTCCATATGAAGTGCCCCGGATTGAATCGCACGCCCGGCTTGCTATTATTTAGAATCATTTGTCTTGCCGAATATGAACTATTTACTGACAACAACAGATAATTCGTCAATTGCAGAAAATATACTCAGGTAAGACTAAGAGCAAATTATATACCAGAACTTACTGTCCAAACGTTGCTATATTTTACAGGGATTGTACATTATACATGATGGGCTGTACATGTTTACAAGCCAACATGGTGTGCGACCTCGACAATACAAGCCAACATTGGCTACTTGTTGATTGCTACAAAAATGATGTAACATTCTTCCACATTGTGTATCCCATATGTATAATGTACAATCCCTATGAAACAATCTCATCAATGACTACAAGATTGATTGCAAAACAAATTAAAGATGGGATGAATCCTGGATGTAATAGATTACGTCTCTGAGCTTTCAAACGTGATTTAGGTGGTACAGTCCGTCCTTGGTGACCAACCAGAAACAGGTATGCGTTTTTCATAACAGAGAAAATAGTGTCGAAACGTCGGGTTAAGGTCTTGTCGAATTTGGTTTGTTGGTTGTTTTTTACCGTTACATCTGTGAAAAAAGTCTTCGAAATCAACAATTATTGACTAGTGTTTCTCTTTAAAATTGGTGTGCAATATCGCAAGCCTTTCCGATAACTGTTATATCTTCTTACATTCATACTTTGTCCTTCAAGTCATTGGTTCAATAGCAGGTTGAAATAGTAGGTTGAATTTATTAAATGAAACACGATTCGGCGAGAATGTGAAACCTAACACATGGCTTTATTCTACGATCTTTGATCTAACAACAGATGAATAGAAATCTTATGACCTTTTGGACAGAATGCGAGTGTGAAGAAAAAAACCAAGAAAACATGGCATACATGGCATGATATTTTCTACATAGAGACGCCAGCACAATAGTATCTATAGTGAGAAAAACATGCCACTGATTTTTCACTGCTATTTTTGATATGGTTGTAATAGCATCGTGTAATCAACTATGCTTCATACGGAATGAGCAGCCAACGAAGCCAATGAACGTAAGAGTGACTCGGGTCCATATTTTCGGACGTGATCTGTCATTGACAAAGCCATATTTTCGAAGCGGTCATCTTCATCGTAACAGTACACGTCATGCCCACAGCACTTCTTGTGTCCGACAGACCAGTGTTGTATCTGACAGTCACGGCTGCAGTAGCGGGTCAGCTTGCACCGGCCACACAGCTTCAGGGTTTTCCTGCAGAAGAAACAGATACCGGTTAAAGACTGCAGTTCTGGACTTTTTCAAAATTTTCTTTTGCAGGCTATAAGACTTATAAGTCAGTTAGAAACGTAAATTCCTTTGGTCAATAACAACATTTGATGAACATAGGACGGGTGACAAAAGTGTGGTCTTCTCAGGCAAAGTAGAGCCGTCAGTAAGAGCTCGTCAGTAGCAAAACCTACCTTTTGCCTGGTTTGCCACACTTGGGGTTGCAGCATCTCAACAGCTTGGACTTCGTCGCCTCTTCTAAGAGCTTCAAACCCTCCTTGTCACAGCTGCAGTCAGGATTTTCCAACCTAGTGGAAGATATAACTCTTTAGGCAAGTACGCTAACCACTGATATTGTCTATTTGGTCGATTTCTAATTCATGTACTTTTTCAGCACCCTGTCTAGCCTAGTAGAGGCTAATCTCCCGGCAGATCCAACTGTAGCATAAGGGAGTATAAAAAGCTACCAGAGGAGTGAAGCCGACCTAGGAGTTTGCAACGAGAGTGGCTGATGACTCCCTTTGGCCGGCTATACTACTTGGCCAGCTTTGATACTATCTTATGCCACTGGTAAATCTGCCTGGAGATTAGTTGGAGGCTAACACGAGGCCACTATCCTGACTAAAATCGCACTCCTAGCGACCGTAGAGTAGATTAGAGTAGATTAGAGTAGATTAGAGTAGAGTAGAGTAGAGCTGCTACCTTGTCGTGGTGGGGAGGCTTGAGTATCTCAAGGAACCTGTGAGCTATACCGGTGGGGGTCCAATATAGGCCCCCGGCAGGTTCAACCATGCCGGGCAGGTTACAGGCGAGAGGTCAGACGAAAGGCGGCACCTGGCCCTCCAGGTTGGGGGTTGGGCGTGGGGTCAACTACCCCACACCACAAAAAGTTCCGAGTTACTGAAACTATGACTTTTGTACCCACGAGACCCCAGGGCCTGACAGGAAGCTCCAGCCTAGCAGCAGGCACCATGACAGCTCCTGATGAAAGCCTACCACAGGAAGTCAGAAGCTCGAAGCGGAGCCTCCTTGGCCCTAAAAACACTATCAAGATTGGAACATGGAATGTTCGCACCATGTTTGAACTATCCAAGACAGCACAAGTAAGCAGAGAAATGATGAACTACAACCTAGATGTTCTTGGTGTGAGTGAATGCAGATGGACTGGTTCAGGACGTACAACTACTTCTGACGGCCTAACCATTGTATACTCGGGTAAGGACAGCCAACACGCAAATGGAGTAGCGCTTCTAATGAACAAACAAGCAACCAAAGCACTCCTTGAATGGGAACCCATCAGTGACAGACTTATCAAAGCCAGATTTGACTCCAAATACTGCAGACTCACTGTTTTACAGTGCTATGCACCCACCAATGATGCCGAAGACGACATCAAAGATGAGTGGTACGAACAAGTACAACGTGAAATCAGCAAAACCCCACAGCATGACATGTTAATCATAATGGGAGATCTTAACGCCAAAGTTGGCAGTGATAACAGTGGGAGAGAAGATGCCATGGGTCGTCATGGATGCGGCAGCATCAACGACAATGGTGAGAGACTTGTGGACCTCTGTCTGAGTAACAGGCTGGTGATAGGTGGGACTATCTTTCCTCACAAAACTATTCACAAGTTAACTTGGAACTCTCCGGATGGACACACCATCAACCAAATAGACCATGTAATGGTGAACAAGAAGTGGCAGAGGTCTGTGCTGGACGTGAGAGCCTACCGCGGAGCAGATGTTGGCAGCGACCACCATCTGGTAGTTACCAAGGTCAGGCTGAAGCTGAGAGCAAGCCCTCCCACCAAGCAACGATGCAAGGTGTTTGACACTGCCAAACTGCGTAAACCTGAAATCAGACGTGAATTTGCTCTAGAACTAAGAAACCGCTTTAAAGCCCTTGAAAACCTAGTAGACGAAGAAGAACCTAACGTTGTAGAAACATCCTGGGATACCATAACGAAAGTGTACAGTGAAACTGCCAAGAAAGTCCTAGGCCATAGAAAGAGGAAGGACAAAGAATGGCTGACACAAGAGACTTGGAGGAAAATTGAAGAGCGGAAAGTAGCCAAACAGAAATTACAATAAAGGCACTAAAGAATGGTAAGGCCCCAGGCATAGACTCCATTCAAGCAGAACTTCTGAAGGCTGATTGTGCGACAGCTACCCTTCTCCTCACTGACCTGTTTGCTAAAATCTGGAAACACGAAGTCATACCGCAAGACTGGAGTAAAGGGCTAATCGTCAAGATTCCTAAGAAGGGAGTTCTTAGTAACTGCGACAACTGGAGGGGTATAACACTTTTGTCCATCCCCAGTAAAGTGTTCTGCAGAATCCTCCTGAAAAGGATTGACAGTGCCATAGACTCCAGACTAAGGGAAGAACAAGCAGGATTCCGAAAAGGCCGCGGCTGCTCGGACCAAATCTTTGCACTGAGGAACATCATCGAACAGTGCATTGAATGGAACTCCCCACTGCTAATAAACTTCATCGACTTCCAGAAAGCATTTGACAGTGTGCATAGGGAAAGCCTCTGGAAGATTCTGAGGGCTTATGGTATTCCACACAAGATAGTTACCTTAATAGAAACCTTTTACAAACATTTTGAATGCAGTGTCATCACAGAGAACAGTCTGTCCGAATCGTTCCCTGTCAGGTCTGGTGTCAGGCAGGGGTGCATTCTTTCGCCAATACTGTTCCTAATCACTATTGACTGGGTAATGAAAGAAACAACTTCTGACCGACCACGGGGTATCAGATGGACTCCTTCTAAGTACCTCGAGGACCTTGACTTTGCCGATGATTTGGCTGTCTTAGCATCCAAGCGTACCCTTCTTCAGGAAAAGACTGACCGGTTAAGCGAAAGGGGTAAACAAACTGGACTGTACATTAACAAAAAGAAGACTCAAGTTATGTACATAAACACTCCTACAACCCCTCCCATCAGTTTAGACGGAGAGGTCCTGGAGAGCGTAGGGGTCTTCACTTACCTTGGAAGTGTGATGAGTACGCAGGATGGTGCACGGAAAGACATTAAAAGCCGACTCGACAAAGCCAGGGCGTCCTTCAGCCGTCTGCAAACCATTTGGAAGTCCAAACAATACAGCCGCAAAACCAAAATCAGGCTATACAATAGTAATGTCAAATCAGTCCTTCTCTACGGTGCTGAGAGTTGGAGGGCCACCAAGACAGATATGAGGAAGTTAGACGCATTCCACAACAACTGTCTTAGGAAAATATGCAACATCTTCTGGCCTAACAAGATAACAAACGAAGAGCTGCACCGAATAACCGAATGTGGAAGAATAACTACAGAAATTACACACAGGCGGTTAAAATGGCTTGGCCACATTCTGAGAATGACTGACAACAGAATTCCAAAAGTTGCACTAACTTGGAGACCTGACGGTAAAAGAAAAAGAGGAAGACCCAAAACCACGTGGAGGAGAACAGTGTCAGATGACCTGGTGTCCATGGGTCTCTCCTGGAAGTCAGTACAGACAGCAGCACAGGACCGACCCAGTTGGAGGAAGAAGGTCATAGCCTTATGTCTCACCAGGGACGAAGAGGATAAGTAAGTAAGTAGAGTAGAGTAGAGTAGAGTAGAGTAGAGTAGAGTAGAGTAGAGTAGAGTAGAGTAGAGTAGAGTAGAGTAGAGTAGAGTAGAGTAGAGTTAAATGATTTCAAATTCTCATGTTTTTATGACATCATGGTTCTTGCGTGTGGATCTAAACATTCCTGGTATAAAACATTGAAGACTTGCCCATGGTCTTTGAGAAAATCAGGCCTTGCTCCAAGCTCAATCAGTCGCCGAGCAGTGTCAACCTCTTGGTATTCAAATGAAAACATGAGTGGAGTGTAGTCCCAGTTGTCCCGTATGTCTACTGTTGCACCATGCTGCACCAGTAAGTCTACTATCTCTGTGTATCCTAGGTTACATTTGCGAGACAAGAAATACACGTCAATCAAATTTTGCCTTACATGAAGTAATATGCAATGTAAACACATGTTCTTGTATAAAGTTATAAATGATGTATATTTCACGTCCTTCCTGTATGACCTGAAATTTTTAAAATCATTGTGAATATCCTTTTATTGTGAGCCAGCAAATCCACCACTGCTGTCCACCTTACATAGGATTGGCACACAATACTAGTAGATAGATTCATATCAAGCAAAGATAATGCCTTCTACGAATAAGAATGCACATAATACAGCGTAATGTAAGTTATGTACAATGTATCTATAATCACACGTGTGAAATGTAAAGACTTCTGGACCGGCGTCGTTCTTTTGTGCGGGGTGGGGTGCATACTTTTAAAGCTAAAAGCACAACCCGCCGTACGTGCAGTTTGTCCGTGCGTTTTTGGGAGGCCACGTCAGTCACGTGTACGGAGGCGGTACTTACCACTTACGGATCCCAAAAGATTGCACACGTTTTGGCACGTAGACAACACGTATTTGCACGTACGGTGGGTTGTGCCCTTAGCGTAAGCTGTTAGTAGATCTTAGTAATATTAGGGCTTCGTCTTCTGTTTACCTACCTTTGAGCGCTGCTACATGAAGGGGTGCAAGTGAACCAAATCTTTGCACCACAGACGCCCCCTCGCGGAGCAGCAGCCTCACTACATCTACATGCCCATCTCTGGTAGCGTTGAAGAGTGCTGTGCCGGTGCTTGTGATGCGGTTTCCCGGCTGTTTGAAGCCTGGTTTGTAGTTAATGTCTGCACCTGCATTTGGTGATCCATGATTCAATTAAAAGAATCGATTAAGAGATGTTATGACGTTGACATGATTTTGCAAGGAAGTCAAACAAATACCGGCATGTAGTAGTATTAAAAAGGAGGTTAAAATATTACATGACAAGAACATGTTTCCCTTTTTTGTCATCTGTAAGTTTGTTTTGACTCTGTAGATGATATAAAATGTAATCACTTTATAGCCATACTTTAGCTATACAACACAATGCATTTAGCCCATGTTGGGCAAGAATGAGCAATAAAGATCATTGTCATTGTATAATGTAGCTCAAAAGTTTTATCAACACAAGGCAGTTATGACTTCTTATGATAATCAAAACTGCCCCATTCATCTATGCTGAGACTTGAGATCAGAAAGGATTTCTATAATACAGTGTACACTTGTGAAGAGACACACGTACAAGACTTAATAGCAGGGAATTTGTTAGCTTGGGCAACGATCGCAAGGAGGGGGAAGAAGTTTAGCTAGCAGGGGATTAAATTTGCCAAGTTACTCCTGATCACTCCTCTGCCGGCTAAACTTTTTCCCCAGCTTATGATACTAGTAGTAGTACTGTCTTTTGCCACGCAAGATCTGCTTGGAGATTACCTAACTACAGTATTTCTATCATTGACATACATATTACAATCAACAATGAAGTGTACTTCATCTTCTACCATGTTTCATTGTTTGAAGTACAAAATCGGCAGACTTTGTTCTAAAGGAGTGCAGTTGTGCCTTTCCGATTCAATTCGCAGTTTGTGGCAATTGGTCTTAGTTTAGCAATTGTACTCTCCAACTTCCAAGCAGAGGTTAGGCTATACTGGCTGGCGGACTTCAAGAAACATGACAAAATAGCAAGCCCCATAAAAACTACTAAAAAAACGTCAAAAAACAGCCGGAGCCTAACCTCTGTTTGGAGAGTATAGCAATGGTAGTTCTGTGTCGAATGTTTGTAATTTTCAAATACTGCTCTTCATTGTATGTGGACTAGTCTGTACGTTCGGAGTTTGTTTTTCGCACCTGAGCCTTTATTATCATTCAATTCATTGTGATTGTTGGTTAGGAAGTTGCAAAAAATAGATGAGATACGTTTGAAGCTGTTGATTGGGGGGAATGTTGTTGTTGTTTTGTGTGTTTGTGTGTGTTGCACTAATAGCTACAACAAAAGATAAAAGGCCCACAACAGTCATGTTCGACTTTCCTTTGTCCGAGCTCACAACGGAAAAGATCAGAATGTGCTAGTGCATTGTACCCAGGCTACTGTACTTCACACTTGTGTGCAAATCTTATCTTACATTTGAATAATCATCTACTGGTCCAAAGCCCTCGGTCGGGCTCTTTTTAAAAAATCTACTCGGGAGAGAAGTTTAAATCCAACTGCATTTCTGCTGTAAACTGGATGTCTAAAATAAAACAACAGTACGCAGTATACGCTAAATTGCATATAGTAGGCCATAGGAGAAAATTAGGCCTAGAGAAAATGACATTTTGTCTATACTATGCACAGGTGCTACCCTATTCACAGTTCCAGTGTCCAGGCCAGCCGAAAGAAAAACAGACGATACCAACCAAACTAGAAAACCAACAAAAAACGCAGGCCAAAACAAAAACGGACTATAGCAAAATACGAAAACGAATAAAAGTCGTCCAAAAACAGCGAAAGGATAACTTTTTTTTGGGTACCCTGGTTGTCAGAGAACAGCGCTGGCGGGCCTACAAGGAAGTTATGCTACGACCCCGCAGTTTTCCGGCGGCATAACTCCCCGGGCCGGCTAAATTACGATTTTACGGGGCATGTGTTGCTAGGGGCCCGAGAACTGAAGCCGTAGCCGCTGAGCGCTGTTCTCGGGCAACGAGGGTACTTCCGAATGGGGAGAAGAGATTACAGTTTGCGCTAATTAACTGGAAGGGCCGCTTACCCTCACGGCACCGAAGAGACAACAGCCAGCGAACGCCCGATGGTATGGTCACCGTCACCAGGCTATGAAACACACAGCTCTAACAAACTACTCTCCAAGCAGAGGTTGGTGGGAAAAATCGTGACCTATTCCTATCATATTTTTTTTCGACCGGCCTTCCCACCAACTAACAAACTACCATCGGAACCAATGAGCTTTCATCAACTTGATAAACAAGTGCTTTTAAAAAAAGCTGGCGTTTCGTCTACATTTATGAGTGTGAACTGTCTTTTTCTTGAAGTAAAATCTAGTAGCCAGAGGGCGACGAAACGCAAAAAACTCCTTGTTGAAACCAAAACTCCTACATAGTCAACTTGGTTCAACTTACCAGCTTCCAAAGCCGTTTTAACGCCTACAACTGAACCTTTCCTAGTAAGATACAACATCGCTTCATTCACATTTTCCGCCATCGTCGTTCCGACTTCGTTAGAACCCTAGCTGTCGTCCACCTTTCACGCCAACTGTCTGGGTCAAGAACGCAGAAGCTTGAGATGATAAAAGGGGTATGTCACGTGACCTATTGTTTTGCCACGTCACTACTAATGCGTGTCACGTGATCTCACGGGTAGAATGAGAAAGCAAAAGTTTTAGAAAAGGTATTTATAGGTACGCTGATTTTATAGTCAGCCTGATTAGAAGATTAGAAGGACTTTGGTACCACTTGTGATATGTGACTCTTGCGTTTGGTTGCCATCTTTTACGGACTGTTGAACTTGCCCCTTATGTAATAGATAACAGCAAGGATAACCTCTTTGATGACAGTAAGCGGGGATAGTCAAAAGAAGGTAACGATCTCCCTATGTAACCACCTAAACAGTGCGGAATATTAGCCTGGATAGAAGAATGTTCCTTCGGGGCATGTTGGCCCTAGAGCCGAGGAGTTTGTTTGTGCAGGCCCTGGAAACAGTCTGGTATGGACTATTCCAAAGCATTACATAAATGTTGGCTTTCTCTCCTTGTTTTTTCTTTGTCCCACTAGTAGCTTATTATCAATCAAGGAGGTTTTACATAGTTTCAACATAGATTCCTGGACCGGTTCAAAACGTTGTAGGGCTTACCCTGGTCAAAGAAAATAACAAGAACGGAGTACAGTCATTTCTACCAGGTTTTACAGTCAAAAGTACATTTGAGTTAACGTTAGCATTGTTCAAGAGAAGGTTGGATTTTAAAACGTCAGTGGGAGTCGGAACCTTTCACGAAATAATTCTATTTGACTGATTATGGCACTGTTTAGGAAAGAAAATAAGGACGCCAGGAGATGGGCAAATATTTGTTTATTTATGAGCAAAAAGTACATAGTACAATTTGTGATAAAATGTCCATCAGAATGTAAAAATGATATCCTTGGCATAAAGGTGAGGATTGATTTATAGGAATGGTCAATTGTGTGTGTGTGTTTCATATAGGGTAGACATTCAAACATAATGATCAGACGTCAAGAGATCACTGCAATAGAACAATTATGTTGAAGTATTAAGCTGACCATCTACATATCAAACAGCTTGTGACACATAAAAACCATAATTTCAGAATATATGCAAACAAGCTGCAACAAACGTAGCTTTATCTAGTGGAGATGACATTTACTAAAAAAGCACACGGTTCTCCTATTAAAAACAAGTTTTGAACACCCTGTCACCGAAAACGCGGGTCCGGCTTTGCTAGGACATCAAACCGGAAATGACGTCACTAACGGGAGCGCGAACACTCAAGTCTCGGCCGCCATCCTTTTTGTAAACGTACGGATATCGCAATGAACAATCAACAATGTATGACCAATAGTAGCGACTTGCAAGCAGACATAAATAGGCGTCCTTGTATCCTTTCCTAGAAGTACACTTGTCAAAGTCCTTACACAATTATTAACGACTATTTCTCCTTTTCAAATTGGTGAACAAGTAGATGGTATCAACGACCCAACAAACCCTTTTACTGTCTGTTATATCTTCTTACGTTAATACATCATACAGAATCCTTCAACTTAAGTGGATTTATCTTACTAAATCAGTAAAACGTAGAATGAGACAACTGAATCATGTCCATAGCAAGAAAGAGCTAACGCTAGTTCACCTTTATCCACATGGCAACCTTTATCCGTTGTTTATAAAAACGAGATATTTAGTGATATGTAGTTGACGGACGTTGGTTTCAAATTGCAATATTTTCATAGCATTCCAGTCTAAAATACTCGTGTCGACTTGATATCTCTAAATGCTCCGCTTTACATACAACGAATAATGGTTACCCCGCGAATTAAGGTGAACTAGCGTTACATGCTTGATTAGGTTTGTGGGGCATTGTTAGTTCATGATGTAGCTTGTTAAATGTACTTTGTTTACTGATTATGGCTGTAGTTCTATCGCTTCATATAGAATGTATTATACAAGAGTCATGTTTGTTATTTTCACTCTTCGTACCGTAGGTAACGGAATGCCGGGAAAGGAATATATGCCGGGTATATATGTTGCTGATACTCGGTATATGCATAGCTGAATTTGCTCCTAAGCAAATACCACCCTTTCTATTTGTAGATGTTGTCCTATGTACAAAAGAAATTTCTTCTCCAAGTCTGGTCGTTCTTCAGTGTATGCGTCATGCCCACAGCACTTCTTGTGTCCAACAGACCAGTGTTGTATCTGACAGTCACGGCTGCAGTAGCGGGTCAGCTTGCACCCGGCACACAGCTTCAGGGTTTTCCTGCAGAAGATGTATTAAAGGGACAAATGCTGATCAGGAACTGGGTCAAATGCACAGAAAATCTTTCGATCTTTTTTGAAACACGTACATACTTTTTTGGGTCAATTGCAACATTTGCACTGAGGATGAGAAAAGTATTGTGCCAAAAATAATTCATCAACCACGGAACCATCATCAGCAATACCTACCTGTAGCCTGGTTTACCACACTTAGGGTTGCAGCATCTCAACAGCTTGGTCTTCCTTGCCTCTTGTAACAGCTTTACACTCTCTTCCACAGAATCATAGTTTTCAACTTCTCTCCACCACCTAGTAAAATGTATGACTCAGTTAGGGAACGACATATTGATACATTTTCTATTTATAAACTCCTTGAGTGCACTTATATGGTCTCACAAGTTTTACTGGCTTTTAATTAGCGCAGACACACACACACACACACACAGACACACACACACAATACCTCAGTTTTTCATGGAGGTTACAATCTATTATTCTATTCTATTCTATTGTAATATATATGAAATGTGTAACAATTGTAGTACAGGCTCTCATGATTTCTCTTAACTGACTGGATTCCAGACTGCACCAAAAAAAACATAACCAATTCATATGTATCGTATCAATAATTATACAGGCACATACATACATACAGGCTAAAGCAAAGCAATACCACCATTTTGATGGAGGTAACAATCGTTCATTCTATATTCTGATGAAAATGTTTGACACTTACTTCTGGCCTACGTGACCGTTGGTCAAATCAGGTCTCGCTCCAAGCTCAATCAGTCGCCGAACTGTGTCGACATGTTTGTAGCGACATGCCCCAATGATTGGTGTATCGTAGAAGCCGTCCTGTATGTCTACTGTTGCACCATGCTGCACAAGTAAGTCCACTATCTCTGTCCACCCTGAGATTTGGTTTGCAACACAAGAAATGCATACAAGTTTGTATAAAGAAATGTTGACTTCCACGGAGTATGATATGTGAATGTGAACACACAAATAAAGAGTCATCTGCGTTGGTAGAATCCAAAGTATAAACTTTGTTCCAACACAAGAAAATACTATAAATCATGATTTTTAGTTGATCTCACCGACCTTCGTCAGATGTCTGATCTGCAACTCTGCCATAACGTTACCTATTAGTTTTTGGATTCCTATGATCCAAGACTAGTCACTTTCACGATAATGATGATAATAATTATAATAACAGTAACTATATTTGTTTTACCAGGAAAGTACACTCTGGCCCAACACTAGACCTGCCTTACACTTACATTTTACCGTGTACATTTGGAAATATGGCGCTTAACGTTAGCAGACAAGCATTTGTTTTCCCCAAGCAGAGTTTGGGTCACAAAGATAGTTTGATGATATAGTGGTCAGGATTTTTACTTTTGCTTTAAAAATCCCGACCACTACTATCTCCACGACCCAACCTCTGCTTGGAGAATAGCATTGCGATTAACCTACCATTGGACGCTGCAGCATGAAGGGGAGCCGATGCCCCCATAGATCTCTTCACTAACGACGCCCCCTTGTGGAGAAGCAGTTTCACTACGTCCACATGCCCCTTTTGACAAGCAATGAGCAATGCCGTGCTTGGAGGTAAGGTTGTGTCATCGCCCGGGTTCCAGTCATCCAACTGGTCAAAGTCAATGTCTGCACCTGCGTTGAAAATGAATTGCACATGCGAGATTTCATTACGTTGATATCATTTGTAAGGAAGTCAAACCCATCTCCTTACCTTAGTCAAAACAAACAGCTGATGAAAACTGCCAATCGTATTTGAAAGTTTCAAGGACTTGGTATAAGATGAAGAAAGTGATCAGTATATAACTATCAACCCAAGGGAGGGAATTATCTACTCTCCAGATTGTTGCCCTCGGCTGTGTTTGATGTGTTTTATGCTTTTTTTTCTGCGGGCTTTACATTTTCGTTCACTGATGTTCACTTCATTCATGAATCCTTCATGTCCGCTGGCCAGCAAACCGAACCTCTGCTTGGAGAGAAGTACTTTTAATTATGGAAGCAGATGTTATGGTCGGGACTAGCAATAATCGCAATTTTTTTTAAAAACAAAGTCACGAATGGCCAGGCCGCTGTAGACCATAAGATTTGCTTGGAAAATGAAATAAGTTACTTACGTTAGCTCTGAGATCAACGCAAATTGTTTGATCCATCCAAGCAAGATAAGAGCTTCTTGGATGAAATAAGATATGGAGCCTGAGGTTCCAAGATCAAGGACTTCAATGCTCAAAATAAGATGTCCTCACGAATAGACACAGGGCTTTCAAAGGTTGACACTACATGTATCCTAGCAGTCAATTTGTAGCCTGGTATCCAGCCATAATATAGCTCCCGAGTCTCTTCTCTCCTCTTCGTAATTCATACTAATTGCGAAAAGGAGAGAAGAGACTCGGGAGCTATATTACGGCTGGATACCAGGCTAGTCAATTGCGAATAAGACTCCATGTAAGTTTTCGGCTAGCCTCCTTCGCAGACTTCGAATGGGGCTGGCTTTTATCTAATCTTATTGGGGGGAGGGGGCGCTGGTTGGCTAGTTTCAAAGTTGGCTAAGGTTGTTTGTTTGTTTATTTTGATCTCCATTAGACGGGAAAGGGAGTTTGCTGTGGAAAGAAGTTTGCCTAGAAAGGTAGTTTGGGAGAAACTCCTTCCACGACAAACTCCCTTTCCCGGCATTCATAGGGAATGTTACATTTTTAGCATAACCAGTTATGCGCCAGCACCTGGACACGTCCTATACTTATAGCCTCTATAGCAGGTCCTTTTCTGGCTCATAATACACTTTTGCTGGCCATTTCTTTTTGTACTGGGTCGCTGATTACAATACTGGCCAGTGAGTGAGCCAAAAAGGCCCCAGAAAGCCTGTTATGGAGGCTACTGTACACAGATGTTGTGAGTTTGACAGTTCCCGTGCGCTGGGGTCCAACAAGGAGGTTGAATTAACCTTGAAAGAGCTCCTGGGGTCCAGGTAAGGATTTAACGTTTACAGTAACCTCCTTGCTCCTGGTCTATAAAGTCGTTTCGGAAGTTGCCAATTGGCCAGTGTCCTTCATGGCCTTTTTGCATTTCTCGTAATGAGTTGTGTTGCTCCAAAACGGATGCGGGACCTACTGTCCAAGCAGAGGTTAGGCTCCAGCTGTTTTTTTAACGTTTTTTTTTAGTCGTTTATATCGGGCTTTCTATTTTGTCATTTTCTTTAAGTACGCCAGCCAAAGGTTAGGTTTTGACACGGCAAGATAGAATGCAAAATAGAAAGCCCGATAAAAACGACTAAAAAATCTGCTTGGAGAGTACGCGGGACCCCTTGCATGATGCGAGATCGAGCGTCACGATGAGGGCAGTGCAGCGAGGACGAAAGTAGAGTTGATCATAGTTGACAAAGTTGGCCAGTGTCGTCATTCCTGATATTCTCATGTTTAAAAACACGCTAGTGAGATACAGAGAGAACATAGTCTGAAATGTCATGATCAAAAATGCTGTCAGTTCTCCCGCCATTTTGAAAACCGCGCGATGCGTTATGACTGCAATCCAAGCGCTTTAATACAAACATCTCCACAGATGTCGGGGAAACTGTGTCTTGGTTCGACCTACCAGCTTCCAATGCTGCGTTGACGCCTTCAACTGATCCATCCATAGCCGCAGACAGCAGAAGTTCATTCACATCTTCCGCCATTTCGTTAGGATCACCGTTTTCGGACATCTTTTCAGCTGTGTGTTCGCCACTGACACATGTGGGGAAGTTGTTTGGTCACGTGAGCCGTTGTTTAGCCACGTGACCATATGAGCATAATGGTACCTAGGAGACTTGAAAAGCTGGCTTTCCATCAGTAGTTGTTTTTTCTTCTTGATAAGGCCATGTTGATTTGATTATATGGATGACATCCCCCGGGAACTCCAAAACTGATGCGAGCGAGCAGGGAGCGAGCGAATAAAAAAAAAGTTTGGCCAAAAAAAAAAGTTGCCTTCAGTATGAAATCAAAGTGGCCAGGAAGGTTTAACATAGGACTAAACACACACAGTATCGTATACCAACCGTTAGGTGTAGGGACCAGTACATCATACGGGTGCAAAACATTTTTTCTTCATGGACCATGAAGTCAAGTAGAGTACTTTATAGTCAATTGCACCAAGTTTCTACAGTCAAAGGTACAGAGACAGTTAGCCTTTATTACATGGAGATGGGATTTTAAAATGCAGTGGGAGTCCAATAATCCACCAAACGGATTCCTTTGTAGCAAAATTGACCAATTACCATTGTTTTGAGTATCGCCAGTTCTCAAGTTTCCACAGACAATTAGGTCCAGTTTCATGTCCGGACCTGGAAATGATCCTCTGGACCTGAATTTTCTGTACTGGTATCTCCCCCAACCAACAATAGATTTTTCTGTCCTTTCACATCTTATTCTTTGACTTTAGATTCATTTTGGCATTCTATGGCATTAGTTATTTGTTTTCTGATACTTTTTTTTTCAATCTACGGAATATTTGTGCTCATTTTACAGCTGCTTTACAATTTATTGTGTGATCGAAAACTTTTTTTTTTTTTGGAAATGGCCGAAAATTGGTGCGAGCGCGGATGTCATCCATATAATCAAAACAACGTGGCCTAAGGATAAATTTATTTCCCTATTCATGATTTTAGTGATTCATGGTGGGTTTACGGAAAAGGCTGGGCTGTCTACCTGGGCTATCTACCTGGGCTGGCTATCACGTCAGGCTACTTGGACCTACGAAAGCCTATTGGGGCAAAAGCTATTTTAGCAGTAGGGGTTGTTTGTGCTCAGCGAAGAAGCTGTGTCTGAAGGATCTGTCACGGTGAACCATATCCAGTTGCTTGAGTAACTACTTTTTGGTGGATCTGTGTGTTATTATGTGATTGAGCTATGTGAAGTGGTAGTGTGTGAAGGAGCTGTTTGTGAAGTAGCTGTGTTTGAAGGAACTGTGTATGTTACATAACACAGAGGTTCTGGGTTCGAATCTGTTGATATGCCACTGATCTTGTGCGCTTGGGAAGGGCTCTTAACACGACTTTCCTCCCTTCACTAGGGTAGAGAAATGAGTACCTAGCTTCGGTTAGGGCCCTCCCTCAGATAGGGCAAAGACCCCACCACACTTACGGAAAGACTAGGGGTCCTTCCTTCCCAGTGTAAGTGGTTCAAAACCTTAAGTCCTATGGCCACACCTGGGGTAATTGCTGTCGTATTGAGGTCACCTGAGTTAGCACCGAATGGCAGCAGTTCCAGACCCTCTAGCAACGCTTATTTTAAGCTCCTCACAATTCAATTGTCGATCCTTGATGTATGGCGCAGAAGCCTGGACCATGACAGCCACTAAAGAAAGGCTCCTGGACGCCTTTGACCAACTAGCCACCAGTCTTAAGACTAATCCAATCAGCCCGATAAGTTGTGTTAACAGCCCTTCCCAAGGGCACAAGATCGTTGGCATATCAACTGATTTGAACCCAGAACCTCTGGGTTATGTAACACACACAATAGCTTCACACATAGCTTCTTCATTGCGCACAAACAACCCCTACTGCTAAAACAGCTTTTGTCCCAATGGGCTTTCGTAGGTCCAAGTAGCCTGACGTGATAGCCAGCCCAGGTAGACAGCCCATGTTGACAGCCCAGGTAGACAGGCCAGCCTTTTCCGTAAACCCATTCATGGTTGATTCACAAGAAGTGCTATAATCTGTGCGTGGGTGGGTGTTCCCCTTGCGTTTGGCTGGCTTTGGACCGTTACATTTTGTTCAAGCAGAGGTTGGACGGGCAGATCGCTAGCTTTCTTTTGCTTGCTCTGGGCCATGGGTGCGAACGATGAGCTCTCTAGCTATGCGAGCGGTGAATTGGTTATTGCAAGGAGGTTAGAATCAATTTTAATCTAACCACCAAAGCTAGGGTGCGCACAATGTTTGTATGGCTGTGTTTTTCCTTGGTTTTTCTTTCCCTTCACATTCCAACAGTTATAACTTGTCATAATTCTGAAGAAATGTGTAATAGAGTTAATTCCAGTTGTGGCGGCCATGTTGGATTTCCGGGGTCATCCGGGGTCATAGCACCAGAACGAGACTGCAGGTGGTACCAGCTGGGCATTCTACTATATAGGCTGTATTGCAGACATAAGTATGCCATCTTCGGGAGTGCATTTCACCCCTCTAAGGTTAACAACTGCACAATATATGCCTGTTATATATAGAAAATATTGTTTGGGACATTTGAATTTGATTTTGGTGATATTTTTTAATCAATTTTTCACATTTTTTATGGGTGACCTGAGAACAATTAGTGTCAGTGTTTATATCATCCATGAGTGCTTTGTATTGGTAACTGTGATATAGTAGGTTTACTATTGGGATTAAACCCTACAAATACACAAAATATGGGGATGACATCTTTGCGGGTAGAAATTTAGAAGACATTTGGCAGTTGTTCTGATGATTTATTGATGCCAAGATCCGTTCTGCAAACTACGCTCTATGGGAATGTCATGCCGGGTGTGCTCCTTTACTTTCTTCCCAAATCATGTTTTCATTGTTTTATTCTAGTTTAAACAACATAACCCTACACAACAAATTCCACATGTTGGGTCCATAAAATTGTGGGATGAAATGTAGCAGATTTACACCGTCGATTTCCTTCACAATAGGATTTCATGTTTAGCCATGTTCTTTCTCTATCTCCCTCCCCCTCTCTCGATATACTTTTTTTAAAAGATATATATATTAGATATCTATTCATTGAAGACTTTCGGACATTGCATGAAATGAAAGTTTATTTGGCTGCTTGTAAAACTGACAGTTTCATTGAAGAAAAGAGGTAGAATCTAAGCAAAAGTAGACAACTTAGTATGAGACATGAAATTATGTTAGTTAATTTATGGCAAAAAAGCCAACTAAAAATATTATAAGTGATCTTCTTAACACAGGGATAATGACTTCTTCATAAGCCTGACTTCTTGGCTACACAGTGCAACCAGCAATGTCATAGCTGACATGAACTTTAATTTGGACGTTATTTTCTTACAAAACACCAGGACACCATCAGCATATGCTTAGACAAAAAGACTAGTACATATATGGTTCAGGGTCGGTACCATGCAACTTGCTACTTTGTGAAACATTTGATACGGCTGTAGCAGTACGATCTGGTCAACAATACTTCATATAGATGTTTTATACAAGAGTTATGTTTGTTGTTTACTAGTATGTTCATCAATGTACATTAGCATTTTTTGCATCGATTGGAAGGGGTCTGGTAGGTCGTCAGAGTACACGTCATGCCCACAGCACTTCTTGTGTCCGACAGACCAGTGTTGTATCTGACAGTCACGGCTGCAGTAGGCTGCATTTCGGTATTTCATATACATATTCTTAACAATGGGAATCATGGGAGAAAGAGGCTGTCAAAAATCACCTATCTGACTTTTAGAACATGAAAAACTCACATTGGCATGGTTGTCCGACCTCTGAAGAGTAATTTAGCGACAAAAAAAGGAAAAAATTTACGGCGGAATTATATTATATGCCGTCAAAACATCGGTGGGAGACCTTTTCACCCCCTTTCACTGCATGTAAACAACACCAAAACACCTAACTTCTAAGGCCTACTGCAGCCACAAATATCACTAAAAATCTGTTTTTTCAACATGATATAGAAGCTACAACCCTTACCTATAATATGCACCTCCAAAATCCAAACATATCCCAAGAAAAACAATTTTACAGCCACTTTTGCCAAGCCTACCTAAGCATTCTGAGGGCACTAAAACTGGGTCATCTGCGCAAGTCCGGAAATACTGAAATTTGCCCTGTCACCCCCCTGAACTTGAGAATTGACAAATTTCAATCATTTCGCATGATGCGGGTAAGAGTTGTCAAACAATATCCCAACTTTCAAAGCTTTCTGACCAAGAATGGTCCCAGGGGAGTAGATCTCATGGCAGGTGTCAGAGGACTTTCCTCAAGGCTTTGGCAGTGGTCTGATGCATTTGATAGGCGCCATAGCATTCACCAAAAAGTGACACAAACTGAAGAAAAAGTTAAAAATTGATCTTTCTAGCATAAGGAGAGTAGTCTCTAACCATTTGCACAACTAAAAGTTGTATTGAAAAGCGCTCAGGTTAGACTTTGAAGCATTTTATGATAGTACATATTGCATTGTCAATAAAAGGTACAGAAAGTACGAAATCAGCCCCCAAAACACTAAAATGGCAGAATTTCTTAATAAATTTCATTTAGTTGAGTAAGGTAAATCCTTTCTATTGCCCACATAACCAATTGGGGGGAACACATTAGCCCCCGAGGACATATAAGCCCCCAAGGGCACACCTACACCCCCCCCCCCATTCTGTGCACTCCCAGTATCTGCTCCAAAGTGTGGTTCAACAGCATTTAGATACAAATTTTGGTGTCTAAATTGATGGAGAGTAGTCTCCTTGTGACAGGGTGAGCAGATTTTACCATTTTCCTCTGTTTGTGTCACTTTTTGCCAAGCGATATGAAGTCTAATCAAAGCCACAAACCTTACCACAGGCCTCCTGACACCTGTGCTCCCTGGGGACCAATCCTAGGGGTAGGGTCTCCGTGAAGTCTTTTAAACTTGTGACGATGCTTGACAACCCTTCCCGCATCACTTGAAGTGTCTTGACACCTGCCAATATTGAACTTGAATACCCTGCCTAACGCATGCAGGCTGCATTTCGGTATTTCATATACATATTCTTAACAATGGGAATCATGGGAGAAAGAGGCTGTCAAAAATCACCTATCTGACTTTTAGAACATGAAAAACTCACATTGGCATGGTTGTCCGACCTCTGAAGAGTAATTTAACGACAAAAAAAGGAAAAAATTTACGGCGGAATTATATTATATGCCGTCAAAACATCGGTGGGAGACCTTTTCACCCCCTTTCACTGCATGTAAACAACACCAAAACACCTAACTTCTAAGGCCTACTGCAGCCACAAATATCACTAAAAATCTGTTTTTTCAACATGATATAGAAGCTACAACCCTTAACTATAATATGCACCTCCAAAATCCAAACATATCCCAAGAAAAACAATTTTACAGCCACTTTTGCCAAGCCTACCTAAGCATTCTGAGGGCACTAAAACTGGGTCATCTGCGCAAGTCCGGAAATACTGAAATTTGCCCTGTCACCCCCCTGAACTTGAGAATTGACAAATTTCAATCATTTCGCATGATGCGGGTAAGAGTTGTCAAACAATATCCCAACTTTCAAAGCTTTCTGACCAAGAATGGTCCCAGGGGAGTAGATCTCATGGCAGGTGTCAGAGGACTTTCCTCAAGGCTTTGGCAGTGGTCTGATGCATTTGATAGGCGCCATAGCATTCACCAAAAGGTGACACAAACTGAAGAAAAAGTTAAAAATTGATCTTTCTAGCATAAGGAGAGTAGTCTCTAACCATTTACACAACTAAAAGTTGTATTGAAAAGCGCTCAGGTTAGACTTTGAAGCATTTTATGATAGTACATATTGCATTGTCAATAAAAGGTACAGAAAGTACGAAATCAGCCCCCAAAACACTAAAATGGCAGAATTTCTTAATAAATTTCATTTAGTTGAGTAAGGTAAATCCTTTCTATTGCCCACATAACCAATTGGGGGGAACACATTAGCCCCCGAGGACATATAAGCCCCCAAGGGCACACCTACACCCCCCCCCCCCATTCTGTGCACTCCCAGTATCTGCTCCAAAGTGTGGTTCAACAGCATTTAGATACAAATTTTGGTGTCTAAATTGATGGAGAGTAGTCTCCTTGTGACAGGGTGAGCAGATTTTACCATTTTCCTCTGTTTGTGTCACTTTTTGCCAAGCGATATGAAGTCTAATCAAAGCCACAAACCTTACCACAGGCCTCCTGACACCTGTGCTCCCTGGGGACCAATCCTAGGGGTAGGGTCTCCGTGAAGTCTTTTAAACTTGTGACGATGCTTGACAACCCTTCCCGCATCACTTGAAGTGTCTTGACACCTGCCAATATTGAACTTGAATACCCTGCCTAACGCATGCAGGCTGCATTTCGGTATTTCATATACATATTCTTAACAATGGGAATCATGGGAGAAAGAGGCTGTCAAAAATCACCTATCTGACTTTTAGAACATGAAAAACTCACATTGGCATGGTTGTCCGACCTCTGAAGAGTAATTTAGCGACAAAAAAAGGAAAAAATTTACGGCGGAATTATATTATATGCCGTCAAAACATCGGTGGGAGACCTTTTCACCCCCTTTCACTGCATGTAACAACACCAAACACCTAATTCTAAGCCTACTGGCGGCCACAAATATCACTAAAAATCACAAACTAAAAGTTGTATTGAAAAGCGCTCAGGTTAGACTTTGAAGCATTTTATGGATAGTACATATTGCATTGTCCAATAAAAAGGTACAGAAAAGGTACGAAAATCCCGCCCCCCAAAAACCCTTAAAAATGGCCAAAAGGATTCTGAGGGCACTAAAACTGGGTCATCTGCGCAAGTCCGGAAATACTGAAATTTGCCCTGTCACCCCCCTGAACTTGAGAATTGACAAATTTCAATCATTTCGCATGATGCGGGTAAGAGTTGTCAAACAATATCCCAACTTTCAAAGCTTTCTGACCAAGAATGGTCCCAGGGGAGTAGATCTCATGGCAGGTGTCAGAGGACTTTCCTCAAGGCTTTGGCAGTGGTCTGATGCATTTGATAGGCGCCATAGCATTCACCAAAAAGTGACACAAACTGAAGAAAAAGTTAAAAATTGATCTTTCTAGCATAAGGAGAGTAGTCTCTAACCATTTGCACAACTAAAAGTTGTATTGAAAAGCGCTCAGGTTAGACTTTGAAGCATTTTATGATAGTACATATTGCATTGTCAATAAAAGGTACAGAAAGTACGAAATCAGCCCCCAAAACACTAAAATGGCAGAATTTCTTAATAAATTTCATTTAGTTGAGTAAGGTAAATCCTTTCTATTGCCCACATAACCAATTGGGGGGAACACATTAGCCCCCGAGGACATATAAGCCCCCAAGGGCACACCTACACCCCCCCCCCCCATTCTGTGCACTCCCAGTATCTGCTCCAAAGTGTGGTTCAACAGCATTTAGATACAAATTTTGGTGTCTAAATTGATGGAGAGTAGTCTCCTTGTGACAGGGTGAGCAGATTTTACCATTTTCCTCTGTTTGTGTCACTTTTTGCCAAGCGATATGAAGTCTAATCAAAGCCACAAACCTTACCACAGGCCTCCTGACACCTGTGCTCCCTGGGGACCAATCCTAGGGGTAGGGTCTCCGTGAAGTCTTTTAAACTTGTGACGATGCTTGACAACCCTTCCCGCATCACTTGAAGTGTCTTGACACCTGCCAATATTGAACTTGAATACCCTGCCTAACGCATGCAGGCTGCATTTCGGTATTTCATATACATATTCTTAACAATGGGAATCATGGGAGAAAGAGGCTGTCAAAAATCACCTATCTGACTTTTAGAACATGAAAAACTCACATTGGCATGGTTGTCCGACCTCTGAAGAGTAATTTAGCGACAAAAAAAGGAAAAAATTTACGGCGGAATTATATTATATGCCGTCAAAACATCGGTGGGAGACCTTTTCACCCCCTTTCACTGCATGTAAACAACACCAAAACACCTAACTTCTAAGGCCTACTGCAGCCACAAATATCACTAAAAATCTGTTTTTTCAACATGATATAGAAGCTACAACCCTTACCTATAATATGCACCTCCAAAATCCAAACATATCCCAAGAAAAACAATTTTACAGCCACTTTTGCCAAGCCTACCTAAGCATTCTGAGGGCACTAAAACTGGGTCATCTGCGCAAGTCCGGAAATACTGAAATTTGCCCTGTCACCCCCCTGAACTTGAGAATTGACAAATTTCAATCATTTCGCATGATGCGGGTAAGAGTTGTCAAACAATATCCCAACTTTCAAAGCTTTCTGACCAAGAATGGTCCCAGGGGAGTAGATCTCATGGCAGGTGTCAGAGGACTTTCCTCAAGGCTTTGGCAGTGGTCTGATGCATTTGATAGGCGCCATAGCATTCACCAAAAAGTGACACAAACTGAAGAAAAAGTTAAAAATTGATCTTTCTAGCATAAGGAGAGTAGTCTCTAACCATTTGCACAACTAAAAGTTGTATTGAAAAGCGCTCAGGTTAGACTTTGAAGCATTTTATGATAGTACATATTGCATTGTCAATAAAAGGTACAGAAAGTACGAAATCAGCCCCCAAAACACTAAAATGGCAGAATTTCTTAATAAATTTCATTTAGTTGAGTAAGGTAAATCCTTTCTATTGCCCACATAACCAATTGGGGGGAACACATTAGCCCCCGAGGACATATAAGCCCCCAAGGGCACACCTACACCCCCCCCCCCCATTCTGTGCACTCCCAGTATCTGCTCCAAAGTGTGGTTCAACAGCATTTAGATACAAATTTTGGTGTCTAAATTGATGGAGAGTAGTCTCCTTGTGACAGGGTGAGCAGATTTTACCATTTTCCTCTGTTTGTGTCACTTTTTGCCAAGCGATATGAAGTCTAATCAAAGCCACAAACCTTACCACAGGCCTCCTGACACCTGTGCTCCCTGGGGACCAATCCTAGGGGTAGGGTCTCCGTGAAGTCTTTTAAACTTGTGACGATGCTTGACAACCCTTCCCGCATCACTTGAAGTGTCTTGACACCTGCCAATATTGAACTTGAATACCCTGACTAACGCATGCAGGCTGCATTTCGGTATTTCATATACATATTCTTAACAATGGGAATCATGGGAGAAAGAGGCTGTCAAAAATCACCTATCTGACTTTTAGAACATGAAAAACTCACATTGGCATGGTTGTCCGACCTCTGAAGAGTAATTTAGCGACAAAAAAAGGAAAAAATTTACGGCGGAATTATATTATATGCCGTCAAAACATCGGTGGGAGACCTTTTCACCCCCTTTCACTGCATGTAAACAACACCAAAACACCTAACTTCTAAGGCCTACTGCAGCCACAAATATCACTAAAAATCTGTTTTTTCAACATGATATAGAAGCTACAACCCTTACCTATAATATGCACCTCCAAAATCCAAACATATCCCAAGAAAAACAATTTTACAGCCACTTTTGCCAAGCCTACCTAAGCATTCTGAGGGCACTAAAACTGGGTCATCTGCGCAAGTCCGGAAATACTGAAATTTGCCCTGTCACCCCCCTGAACTTGAGAATTGACAAATTTCTCTGCGGAGGTCAAATAACTGCAGCCGGCTCACACTAGAAAGGCAGTTGGGTCGGGTCATGGGGCGCATTTATACGCGAAATAGAAAACTTTCACAATCCAAATCATACAGTCTCAAAGTCGACACCTTCCTTGAACACGCAGCACATGTCATATCTGGCTGCCTCTCAAATAAGGTTTTCTACCTTCCCTTCAACAAGTTTTATCCAAGGTTTATTTATCCGTACTACTTTATGTACCCGGGGGTCGCGCATAAATACTGTGTTCTGCTGCCCCGGAAGTGATTCCTTCGCACGTGTGGCTAACATTGCGTCAGTACCAGTAAGACAGACCCCTGAACATGAACCTTCGTTGTTTCTTTCGTCATCACTGGTCAACATTCGAGGATTCTCGGCGATGGTGACTTTATACCGCGCTCTCAGGCAAGTTTTTAGCGATATTCGTTTCAGACTGGGCGCCCCGACGATGCCTGAGTCTGTCAGCACAGCGGTGCTTCAGAATCCCACAAGGACGGTCATTGTTGGCCTGGGTAACTACAGTATGCCTGACACAAGGCACAGCGTGGGGATGAGGGTGGTGGACAAGCTGGCTGAATACTACAACATGCAGTGGAGAAGAGCAAGAGACTGTGGTGGCGACGTCGCAACTACAACCCTTGATAAACACAGTGTTGTTGTCCTGAAACCACGGGCGTTCATGAATGTGAACGGCGAAAGTGTTGCCAAGACCGTCAGAAGATTCCAGGTAAAGCCAGAAGACGTCATTTTGGTTCACGACGACTTGGACAAGCCCCTTGGGTCGTGTGTGCTGAAGGAAGGGGGCTCGGCTAGGGGACACAACGGAGTTCGTTCGGCCATAAGTTGTCTAAATTCCACGGCTATGAGAAGGGTACGAGTCGGGATTGGGCGACCGGCAGCGAGAGAAAAAGTGACCTCCTATGTTCTCGGTCGTTTCAGTCGAGAGGAGGAGGAAGTGGTTGCGACCATGATGGACAGATGTGTGGACATTCTCGTCAAGCAGCTACGGGACAAGTCTGGCCTACAATAATGTGCTTTTCTATTAGAAACTAGCCTGGTATCCGGCTGTATTATAGCTCCTACACTCTACATAAGGCCACAGCAAGTAAATCTTATGGATGACATGAGCGCGCTCATTAATTTTTGCCTGATTTTAGAAGAAAAAAAAAAACAAGAATTTTTATTCCTCTTCGGGAACATGTGTTGTAGCCTAATAATCATACATAGTAGAGAATACCTATTTTCGAAAATTAAGCCATCTTGGATTTTCTACCCATTTTTTTTTTTTTGGCACTGTCTCATTATTTTTGCACACATGTCATTCATAAAATTTACTTGCTGTGGCCTAATACATGTCAGGTGTCAAAGATACATTGTACTAACGTTACAGCAACTGACCTTGTATGGTGCAACTGAAGAAAAACTATGTCTTTATAAGTACACTCGCTTGTCACGTGTGTGTGTATCATACTCAGGGCTCAAAATACTGGGTGCATGTGCACCCAGGTGCACCCAAAATTGAAGCTGTGCACCCAATTATTTTCTGTGGGGGCACAGGGTGCACCCAAATATTTTCTTATGTTTATGTATGTAAAGATATCAAAGTATACTAGTACACATGTATACATAATATTCTTGTGAAAGAAAGAAAGTGTTAGAAAGATAATAAAAATGTCTGTCATGGTACTTGTTTAAGAATTCGATAGCTTGTAGCTAAGTTTTGCCATCAGCTTGTACTAAAATTTAAGTGGTGCACCCAAAATTTTTTTGGTGCACCCAATTTTTAAAGCTGGGTGCACCAGTGCACCTAATCCCAAAAATGAATTTCGAGCCCTGATACTGTATGTCTAACTATTAAATGCCCTGAAATCTTATCGTTGTCATAACTCATATGAGCCTTTTGTATCCAAATTTTGTTGTCATATGAGTATTTTGTATCCAAATTTTGTATCCAAATATTGGAAAAAAATATGACTGATAATTTTAAACAAAATGATGACTGATAGAAATAACAATAATTACAAGTATAAAATGTCAAATACTGTTTGTATATACGACTCTTTTCTGTTGCATTCTAATCAACAGTTCTATGGCTATAGAACATCATAAACATCTTATTGAGCCTTCATTATTGCCCAATCAAAGAATTCTTAGTTTTAAATTAGAGCATACATTATACAACATAAGGTTTCTTTCTGAAAGACTTTGAAAGCTGTTTGGTGAGAACAGAAGTAAAAAAAAAAAACTGAAGAAAACTTGTGATCACAGGAACCTGGTTCCAATCAAGAGTTTGTATTCCCTGAGTTATTGATACAATAAAACAGATAACGTTACTCTTACACAATGTTAAGCATGAAAATTCATCTGTGTTGGTAGTCAACACTGTACACAGTATTTATCTGGCTGAATTTGGCATTTGTCACAGATATTGTCAGTGAGGATAAATATACATCTAAGATACGTACACATATCAAATATATGTAAAAAAAATTCACTTCATTTGAATTTATCGCAGTAAAAGAGTACTGCTCCACATACCCTTTGGAACATTTTTCCCACTCTGATTTCTTCTTTTTTTTGCATCCAGTTATGGGTTTATTCATAATTTTTCACCAATCCTAGAAGAGTTGATTTATCAATAATTTACAGTAAAGGTGCACAAAACTTACTAGTTAGGAAGTTGACGTAACATATACAATGATAAATGCACTTTGCCCATTATACAATATAGTTCAGAGTTTGGCTTGAGGAGTTGCGGTGTTGTGAAACCTGCTGAGAGAGAACGGTGTCATGTCGTAAGATGGCTGCTTGTCCATAGCCAGCTCACACAGTAACTTCCCCACCACTGGTGCCAGCTTAAAGCCATGGCCTGTAAGGTGAACATAACAAATTAACAACCCTCGTCAGACTTTTCTATGTAACTTCAGTAAGAAAATGTTGGATAAACGTAACAGGTGTTCAGTGTTTCAGTTTTTATAACTTTCAAATAGTGAGTCAAGTAGAAGGACATATGCACTAAGCTTTGCACAGTGTTATCTAACGTCACACATAAAATGCTTGGAATCTTAAGACTAGAAAGCATGGACTTGTCTTTTTGAAGTTCATCATCAGGGTAGCAATCAGCAGGAGTGGACAAAAGATTTCAAGATTGCCAGCATCAAGCATGACTGGATTTGGACTTGTTATAAAAGTTACATTTACAGACAATGAAAACTGTTTGCAATTCTGTGTAAGATTTTTGATGAGCAATGTACAAAGTGAAGACATGATGCATTACCTGAGAAGCCAACCCCTATGATGATGTTCCTGTACTGTGGATGGCGATCCAGGATGAAGTCTTCATCAGGGGTGTTCTACAGCGAAAGTCACAGGATAAATATATACTGTAGCTGTCAGAATAATGTATGACAATGTAAATGATGAAAAGAGATATATTTTTTTCAATATGCATGGGACAAATGCTTTCAATACAGTTCCATATCAAACATCAGAAAGTGAGGTTGTCTTTCCTGTGTGAATACAAATTTTGATACAGATGGTTATCTGAACATGTCTGGTTGAACAATGTACAAAGGTGTCACATACATATGGAGTGGAATAATCCTTCAAGCAAAAAGGAAATCTATTGCGAATCTCAGAAACAATCCGTCAGCAAAACTCAAACACCACTGTGATCTGACATGAGCATTTTATATCAAATTTGTATATATTCTATGTATTGGACATCAATAAATAAAACAGAAAACTTACAGTATACATGCAGGACTCCTGAATGGCTGGAACACTCTCTAACCCAGGGAAGTGTTTCCTGACATAGTCACACATCATCCTCACAATCGCCTGGTTGCCATGACTACCAGCCACACCATCTCTGTTGTCTGGATCAATCACTGGACCAGAGTGGAAGCAGAGCTGCAGGTATGGAGCAGAACAAAGGTATGGTGAATATATAAGGAGTAGGCTAACCATTCAACCAAACACCACAGCTTTTGTGCCCATGGTACTGAGATGTGATACTACCCTACCACCCCTGATATAGTCCTGTCCTTGGTACTGAAATGTTACCCTATCCCAACATCACGTGCCATGTTAGCACTGAAAGATTTTTATAAAACACAATTATTGTTTTTTAGATAAAACTACAACCTCAAAGACAGGCTGCTGTTGAGCTGCCATCAAGTCCCCACATCTGTGTGCAGGCATGTGTAGCCCTCGCCCGATGTGAACAACAAACAATGAACCAGTGAATGAGTGAGTGTGAGTCCTGTGTCTGTGTCAGTCAGTCTATCCAGACTGTGTGAATGTGAGTAATGGAAGGGAAAAAGGAATACAGAACTGAAAAATTCCAGCAACCAAACAATGGCCGTAGCTTCATTGGCCCCCATGAGATGTCAGGGCTCAAAATTCATTTTTGGGATTAGGTGCACTGGTGCACCCAGCTTAAAAAATTGGGTGCACCAAAACTTTTTTGGGTGCACCACTTTAAGTAGAATGTCAGAAAAAAACTAATAACAAAACATAGTTATATGCTATCAAATTCTTAAACAAGTACCATGACACTATTGACAGACATTTTTATTATCTTTCTAACCCTTAGATGTCAAGAATATGATGTATACTACTACACTTTGATATCTTTACATACATAAACCCAAGAAAATATTTTGGGTACACCTGGGTGCACATGCACCCAGTATTTCGAGCCCAGGATAACCACCGAATAAAACCACATTATTGCACATGCATAGTTGTTATATCAATAAACAAGAATAAAGAATAACCTTAAATTTTCCAGGGTATTCACAACTGGGCATTCCATACAGATATATTTCAGACATCTGGAATAAAAACATTAACCCAAAGAAATCTGCTCAAATGAGAAAGATAATTTGCACTTCAATATGTACATCTCTGCCAAAGATACATGCATGCTAAATATCATAGAAATCTGTCGTTGCTATGTTCCATTATGCTCCTTGGAAGATTTTGACCAGAATGCCCCTACTCTTCCACAGCAAGCTGCTAGGGGGCCAAAATATACATCACTTCTTCCTTACATCACAAGCTATCTGCCACTAAAAATCAAGATAATAGATTGTCAAGGTCAAAAATAAAGATATGAAAATAGATATGAAACATACCTTTGCCAAATAAACCAGGTTTGTTATGTAGAATGATGTCTGTAGACAAATGCATTACTCATTTCATTTTCTTTATAATTAAATGCTTGGAGTTGGTTTATAAAATTTTGGCATTTATTATGCAAATTAGATCCCAATTTACAATTAATTGATATCAAATTGTATCAAGCATTACTTAAGCTATCAGCATACCAAAAATCATGATGATCCTTTGATCCATTCTTGACTTATTCTCTTTCAAAGTCTTTAAATACACCTCTTACTCTCTTCCCTCTTTCTCAGTTACATATGTGACAACTTTGATGAAAGTACTATAATGGAATGCAGTGGATTTATGAACTTTTCCTAATCAATTATGCAAATTAGCTGTTAACTTGCATAATAAGTATCACATTATAGAAGTCTTCATTTAGGCTATCTACATGCCGAAAATCATGACGATCCGTCAACACGTTAATATTTTCTCATTAATTATGCAAATGAGGTCATCATTTGCATGATAAATATGTATTGACATTTCTCTCTTTCTCAGCTACATATGTGACAAGTTTTAAAGCCCCATCATGGAATGTAGTGAATTTATCAAATATCCTCATTAATTATGCAAATTAGCTGTTGATTTGCATAATTGTTATCTCATTATGTAGGTCTTCACTTACGCTACCTACATACAAAAAAACATGATGATCCGTCAACATGTTCATATTTTCTCATTAATTATGCAAATGAGGTCATCATTTGCATAATTGATATCTGTCGACATTTCTCTCCTTCCCAGCTACATATGTGACAAGTTTGAAAGTCCTATCATGGAATGTAGTGGATTTATAATTTTTCCTCATTAATTATGCAAATTAGCTGCTGACTTGCATAATTAGTATACCATTATGTAAGTCATCACTCATTCTATCTACATACCAAAAATCATGACGATCCATCAACACGTTGTAGAGTTATTCTCATCCAAAGTTTGAAAGGAAACCGGCGCCTGCAGTTCCAAAAAAGCCGCTAGGGGGCCCAAACTCACAGCACTTACTCTCTGCCTCAAGGGCTATTTACCACTCAAAAATCATGATCACAGCATGTCCAGAACACGAGATATCAAAATTTGAGGTTCTGCTGCAGTACCTTAGCAAGCCGCTAGGGGGCCCATTATTGAACTTGACCTTTGTTTTCCCGACCCCTACCCACCTACCAAATATTATCGGGATCCATCCAAGACTTCTTGAGTTATGCTGTTAACAGACACACAGACACACACACAGACTCACAAGCCCAAAACATAACCTTAGCCATTCTGGCAAAGGTAAAAATCAAAGTTCTGGCTGCAGGTCGCTCACCAGAGAGCACAAAATCAACCTTGACCTTCGTCTTCCCAACCCCATCCACACACCAAACATCATTACAATCTATCCAGAGGTTATAGAGCTATGGTGACCACAAATATCCGGACACACAGACAGACACACAGACAGACACACCAAAATCTATACCTCCATATTTCATGGAGCCCTCTGGCCATCAGTAAAACTGTGAATTTGTCAACAATTTTAGGATAAAACTTTATCTGTTGAGGTCTTTCCGTAACAAAATGATTTCTTAAAAGTGACATGTTGGTAACATAGCACAGCCCCTGATTCTAGGTACCTTGTATATTCCTGGATACTCTAAGCTGGGAAGACCATACTTGTGGGGTATGGTGTGGTCTACAAACACAGGGAAACCCTTCTTTAGGGCATAGGTGTCCGGTTGCTTCTCTCGCCAGTACAGTACACTGATGCGCACGGGCTATGAAAATATAATGGGAATACAAAGACACAATTACACACAAGACAGATACCGGTGAATAGCCATTGCATTAAATTGCTACGTGTATAATCATCAAATATAAAAGTTTGTAACTTTGAAGATCAATACAGTATTGCCTGGTGACATATGAAACTAATATTTCATATCTGTGAATAGTTTCATCAGGTTGGTATGTCACTAAATAAAGAGACACTTTTTACACAAAATTACTTTGTTCTCATCAATGTTACAGTGACCATCTGTCACCTTCTTCAGGGCAAGTCTGACTGGTTCACATTGTACTGCAGGATATGTGTCCCTGCTCACAGTTAGTAAGAAATGTTCCAAACTGTGAATTACGCCTGTCCTGCAGTACAATGTGAACCAATGAGATTTGCCCTGCAGAACGTGAAATTGGTGAGAATAAAGCAATTGTTGTGTAAAAAGTGTCTCTTTATTTAATATTTCATATGTACATGTAGGAAAGACTATGAATATACAAATGTTTAATCTGTAAGTCCACCTCTAGGGGCGGCTGAAGCCCCAGTGGGGCCAACAGTTTCCCAGCCCAGGGCCCTGGTAGGAGGAGTAGTCTGTGTGTCTTGTACGTGGACTTTGACGTGTGGACGGTCACCACATCACCTGGGTCGATCCGCACCACCTTCTCCTCATCACGTATCCTTCCACCATACTTCACAAACAGGTCCTGGAGCAGAAGAGAAAATAGGTCCAAATGTTAACAAGGATTGCCTTTCACTTCGAATGGACACAGAAAAATAAAGAAAACAAGACTTACTGAATCCAACCTGGCAGGTTGTAGGTAACCTGATTAAATCATGCTTATAGCAGCCCACCCAACATCTGCCGGCCTCTATAGGGAGGGGCCAGTTACTAGCCTGTTTAGCATCCTCATTAGTGACTGCGGTCACTACGGAGGATGGTACTAGTGAAAGTATTGAGCCAGCAGTCACTAAGGAGGAAGGTACTCAGCCTAGCGAGTTACAGCCCCGGATAGCAGAGTTTGTGTTACACAGACTAGGTTGTAGGTGCAGCTAAAAATTAGTTGCAGTTCTCTTTTTTTGATATGAGAGTCAATTATCATAGTGCTACAAGATTTTGTGCTGACACTAAACATTTTGACAGTGAAAGTCTGTAGTATTAATAAGTTATTGAGTTGATTTCCAACCTGGAAGCACCTGAGTGCCTTGTCAGCCTTCAGCACCCCTGCCTCAGGGTCCAGGATTGCTCGGTAGTCTGCAGGGAAGCTCAGGTTTGGGAACCTCAGCTTCAGGTCGTCGCTGATGAGTTTCTCAAACTCACTCCCCGCCCCTGCCAGGCTCCGCTCCGTCTGGTCCAGCTGCTGGGATGATGACGGGGCCACCATCAGGCCACCGGTCTTCCTGACAGAGGACAACAAAATGTCTTTGCTTACTCCAAAATATAGATTGAATCATCAAATACTAACAGTATTGGTATGTAGGTCAATAGAAACAGAACTTAATCCATAAGACAATAAAATAATCTGTAAAGATGGCAGAAATCATTCCCACAGATAGCAAAACTGCCCTCAGACAGGACAGTCTCAAACTGCACTACACAATGCACAGACAAGCAAAAACAATATATGTACTTCAGTCCATTACATTAGGGCTAGGTGAAAATAGAGCACACTGATTGGCTGAAGTGGCCACTATATTTGACCAACTTCTCCACTGATGGCTACAACTAGAAGCGCCATGTTCAGTTCAGTAGGGGTCTATTCTATGATATTAAAAATAATTCAGTGACATAGATCATTGATGACATACATGAATTTCAATGTTTTGTGTTTCTGTCTTCTACATGTTCCCATATTTTACCCAAAGTGGGTATGGAACCATAAATAATATGGGTCTCTAGCCATCTGTGTCCACCTTACATGTAGAGCTGTGTGCCTGTTTCCTGCTGCACCTGTTCCCAGATTGGGTACGCTTCCTTCATCATCTGTGCATAGTGCTGCTGGACGTACGCCTTCCTGATGATGCGGCTGGCACCGTGGGAGCTCCCTCTACTGTGTGGCAAGGGGAACTGCAGCGGAAAGGTGCAAAAAAATTCAGCGGCTTGAAAACATGGCATAATTGTGTGGCCTGTAACCCAGTTGCTAATAGAATGTAATCATACACTATACAGTGAAAAGATGATTGGTCTGTCCTTTGTAATACAACCCTGCCCTGGGGCATGACCTCGCTGCTGGCTGTCACTGCTCACGCACAGTCCTATGCATGACCTCGCTGTCACTGCTGTCCCATCTTCTAGTTAACACATTCAGATGTGTCTCAGTTCAATATTAATTATGTCTTTTTTATGTTCATTTGTGATGATTCTGGCTGCTCGGCTGAAGAACTGCCAAAGGCTATGGAGGATTATATGGGGATGGATGGAGGAATAGGGTCATGTCCATCCGTGCAACCAGCACGTCCGGATGATGATGATGATTATGTCTTTAAAACAGCAATCTTAACATTAAAAATATCAATTTTTCAGTATAACATATCTGCAATTTCTATAAAATAAAATTAAAATAAATCAGTACCATAGCTTAGTTGTTAATATACTAATCACGTCAACTTCAGTTAAGTTTAACATACAAACACACAGACAGACAAACGCACATAAAACACAAATGAACCCATCACCGTTACTACACCTTACGTTTACTACCTCATAACAACAGTAAAAGTATAACGTTACTGTGACCATGGAGGTTGAAAGAGCTGTGACAAGCGGACATTGACCTACAAAGTTGTTATGATGACGCAATCACATTGATTTCACAGTATAACATTGGTACGCCTATCGATCAACGAAGCCTTTATCATGCGGGTACAAAACTCAATCTGTCTTGTATACTTACAGAACAATTCCTTGCCTTACCTGTTCGACGAGAAGTGTTTGACAACCGTTCTTAGCCAGTTGAAACGCCGTGGCGGATCCCTCTATCCCCGCACCGACCACTACTGCGTCCCAAACTTCCGCCATCTTTGTTGATCTGGACTTTGGAACCTACTGGTCCGATCTGGTTCGCACCGGTTTGAAAACTGGCGTGACGCATAAATCATGACATGTCCTTGGGTGTCACTGAGTGCAGGTATTTAGGATACAACCAATAACGTTACATCCCCGCCCCACCACTACAAAATTCCGCCATCTTTACCTGAACTTTGGAACCTACCACTGTAAATAGGAGGTGGCTGAAATATATTCAGATCCTGTTTCGAGCTGTTGTAGGCGTCTTATTAATCTCCAACCAGATCCACGGTGCGTTACGTATAGTATCAAACTTCCCGTAGGTGCCCGTTTGACTCCCTTAGCCGGCTATACTCCCTGACCAGCTTTGATACTATCTTATGGCACCGTAGGATCTGCTTGGAGATTAGCGTTTTATATCGTTGAACTTACCTGTTTTTTTTTTTCTCCCTCAAAGCTATCGACTTTCTCTAAGCTTACTGGTTGTTATCAAAACGACACCAATAAAAACTGTCCTTTGCGCTCTGCAATAATACCACTGGCTGGTTTTATTTAATATCAAACAATTATGAACTTTTACTTCGAAGTTCGTATAATTTATAAACTTTCCCTTTTGGCTTTGCAATAGCGTTTCTACCCATTGATTTATCTGTAACTTAAAAAAAAAACATCGATATGCAAGGCAGTCCTTTAAAGTTATTTTGCGAAAGACAGACATCCCCTTGCAACATTTCGTTGTCGGTCCCTTTAATACAACTCACAGTTACCCATCTGGGTCGATCAACTTTACCCCACCTGTCAGCGGGGACGACTGGCGGTTATTGTAATTACTGCAGCACGTTGGGCATTTCCCACTTCCAATAATATTTTGAGCCGCTAGTCGAAGCTTTTGAGGAATCAAGGAGGTGCCATCGCGTGCTGCATATTCTATGTCATATATGATGTACATTTTCAAGGTAAAAGATAAACATTAATATCTGTCCTGGTCATGTTGATGGGAATGTTTCAGTTATGATCTCTCGTTGTTGCAACGATATGTCAACAACTAAAGGAGTCAATGAACAATAAACAATAAACAATCTCTAAATAATGCCGATAGAATTCACAGTATCAGCGACTGATAACACATATACATATTCATATTCAAAGGAATTCAATCTCTACAACTGAATAAGATTTTACTCCAATTCCAATAAAGGTTAATTGTACACTGGTAAGAACTTTGATTGACATACAACAGGAATGGTAACACTGATTGATGCCAAAAGTCATCCTTTTTCATCAGTTTATTAAACCCACATACCCTTACCATCACTTTTATTGAGTTACAAACTGTTTTTCCATTCACATCTAATACAGCCACTACAGTTACCTCCTCTCACTATGAGGAGGAACGATTGTCACCATCTGTCCTGTTTTTTCTATTAAAAGTTGCAATTTCTCAACAGTCCACGCTCCGGTGGTGGCGTCTCTCGTGCAGTATGTCCGTAACGTTCCTTTCTCCCGACCGCCAACCACGGGAATATCCAATTTGGCGTATCCGAGATGCGGCTGCACGTTGTTTGCTTCTGTATCACCAAGGTCAAGGCGCCTGTAGAGAAAAACATAAACTAGTTGATTGAAAAGAGAACACGAACATTGGCAGAATGTTTCACTGTGCTTACTGAAAATATTAGTCTAGCGCTAAGATGCTCAAACATACTGTAAATGCAGAAATGTTCGTGGTGGATTCATGTCGTGGCTTTTGCAGTGACCACTTCGTTGCGAACTTAAAACCCCCGCAAACAGTTTTCCATTAATATAGGATGAGCCTACCTGCTTGAGCCTGGAGGCTGAAGGTTTGAATAGATATTGCAAAAATTAATTAAGCAACAGTTTCCACTCAAGTAATCACAAGACAATACTGCTTCATACATATAGTTCATGCAACTTTGCAGGTGAAGACAATTCATCTTTCATTTCTGATTTCTCCTTCCAATTCACTTCAGTCCATGAATTGATCATCTATTCCTTTTTGTTTTGTGATTATTCCTTCAGCCATCTCAGTGTTTACAGCACTCTAACCTTGTTTTAAGAGGAGGAGCTCCCAGTGCTGCCATGGCTGTGGGGTCCTGACTTAATGCCTCCAGGGACTTCTTGTAGTACTCCCCTGCTGCCAGGCCGGTCTGGATGCGGTTCCGCATGAGGAAGGCGCTGCCGAGAGCCAGGGCTCCTCCGTACAGGGCGATCCTCTTCAGCAGCTCTGTACTCACCATGCTTTACAGGTCATCAGTAGCAGTATCTGTACACATGGTAGGATATGAAAATGTATCAGCAAAGACCATCATCGTCATTCGCCCTCTTTGTAGAATCAGAAAACTGAAAAGGCCATCTGTATCGGCCCTTGTAAGGTTTGAAAGGCTTGAAAATAGAGTAGAGCACAACAACAGTAAACCTCCTTGAGTAAACTAGGTGTGGGAGGGGGGCGGATCGCTAGCCTTTCTGGAGCGAACGATCTCGGCCGTCTTAGGAAGTGAAAGCGCTCACCAAGTATAACAAAACTTTAAACTATCGAAAAATTCTACTTACAGCTTATCACATACGCATTGTAGTCAGCATGCATCTAATGTAACGGAAAAACTGACTGACTGAGATACGACTTCGTTGCAGCAACATTTGCAGACGACTTACGGGTCAAAGGTCAAACGATACTGACCCAACAGTATCCTGATTACATACATAACAACGGGGTCTTTTGGACAAACGATAAAGGTTACCATTATCCCATTTTTTTGTTAGCGCAACAGAGCTAGTTATTTACCTAATAAAAAATGGTTTGCTTTTCAGCCTATTGATAAAGCGCATATAACACTGTCCGTTCTAACCCTATCATTAACATTAACAAGAAATGGGTCACGTTTAAAAAAAAGTGCGCGACTTTAGAAAAAAAGTCTAAAAAGGTTTGTCATTTATGAGAAAGAGTTGTTTGGTGTAGGATGATAGCATATAGAAAACCCATTATGGCATTATGGCAAATGACCCATAGCGGTTCTCCCGTGGTAATTTCGCTAACAACAATCCCCTTTTAATGAGGTAAAGGGGACTCATTGGTAAAACCGGTTTTTCTGGTCATGCATGAAATATCTTGATAAGTGGGGCAATGTCTGTAAAAAAAAGGGACACAACCTGTAAAGTGCTGTCAAAACGCATCGACAGATCATTGAGAACATCGCCACCAAGAACTGTTTTTTTTTTGTCGCCAACTTGGAGCAACAGAAAGGGGAAAATATAAGCGAGAACCGAAGCTGCAGGTGCCGCTCAAGAAAAAGTACAGCGTGTGAAACTAGTGCCTGGGTAGCGGAGTATCGCTCGCGTTACAACAACTCCGAACAAGACACAGGAAGACCAGTCCATCATGAGGTAAGATATGATAGGATAACCGTGAGCTGTACTTACAAGACGTCTACGCCGGATGATCTACATTTGGACACAACATCGGTTGAACTTAGCGCATGGGACTATAAGTTTCTAACGCCATTTCATGTGCACTGTATGGAATAGTATGGAGTTACACTAAACCGGGATTAGCTATGCGTGAAAATTAACGTAGAACTCTACCAGAATTCTGCAACGACGTCGGCAAGGAGCCTTTAAACACTGAGAACTAAGAAAGTTCCAAAAGTTGACGTAAGTCCAGTGAAAAACAACGTCTTGTTGTGATGACCATGATTTAAGTGTTGACCTACTTATACTCAAAGCACAGAGAACAAGTGACATAATAAAATAACAACAACGGCGCTAACGAGACAGTGGCAGCACGATGGTTGTCTCCAAAGTGAACAGTCTGCGTCGGCATTGCCTGAACGTGTTCGTGTGGCTGATGTTGGCGGGGCAGATGCTTTGGGCAGGCCGCCTGGTTACCGAGGACACATCCTGTAACTGTGATGCCGTAGGGACCAGGTAACATGTATATTTTAAAGCTATGATGTAGGTGTTTTTACTTCAATTGTGTTTTTAGCTTGTCTGTCTGCCATGTTGAATTGTCTGATCCACTGTCATTAGTGCTTCTTCATAGTTTAACTTAAAAGTTTGTCTATCACTTTTGTATCTACCAACTTTCCGGTAACATTAACTGCTCAGCTTCGTAATTTACTAATCTGGTGAAGCAATTATAGACATGCAGAAAATGACTGATGCACTTCTGTTACTTCATGTAGTCTAACGAGATACTATCCAAGCAGAGGTTGGTGGGGAAAATCGAGACATTTTACTTATGTACTTTTTTTTCGATCAGAGGGAGGCTGACACAGTGCGATCAAATCACTACGTCTTATCCCAGTCAATAAGTTAAACCGTTGGCTAAAATAAGAATGTTTTTACTGAACAATTTGAAGGTTATGTTTGAGAAAATGAACACCATTAAACAATACTGTATTCAGATAACAGTAAACTATGTATCTTCATGTTTTTTAGTATTTTGAGTACTTTCATAAGTTCTTATATTCAGCTTTCAATAATTTTCCCATCTATATTCAGGTATAGTAAAAGCATCAATACCAAGGGAGATGGCTGGGACGGCAAAGGCATGAGAAGGATTTTTGAAGTGCCAGACATGGAAGACTTTCCTGACAAAGAGGAAGCTCAGGTGGTTCTGGAAGAGGACCCCAGTCTTCTGGAGAAGCTTCCTGATCGAGAATTTGATAAACAAGCCGTAGAAGAGATGAGGTGAGGAGGAGACAGTCATGTTTTAATCCTTGTCATGTTGAGCCCGTATATATACAGGATGCACATACGAGTATATAATGCCTGTATATGGGTCCAGTATCTTTACAGGTTGTAGCATTTCTCACTTAGATGTGGCATACCGCAGCAGTTGGGGAAGTAAATCTGCACAGCACTAAATAGGTCAAGTTTTACTGATCTGATTAACGAACCAGCTTTTATAGGGGTGGGGCGTTAAATTGGTTTTAGCATGAGCTTACAATTTCTTACAGACATACAAGTTACCATGGGTTGAATATTCCCAGGTGTCAGTAGGGTAGGTTTTTTAAAGAACGAATGTTGGGGAAACTGATCATTGCATTACCACAATGGCATAATCTCGTTTTGTTTGACATGACGATTTTATACATTATTGATTTTAGGACTGAGCTGTTGCAGACGACCGCAGTCAGGGAGTACTTGTACGCCACCAAGAAGAACCTCCCTCTTGGAGCCACCATCCATTTCTTTGAGGAAAGAGACAACACTGCGAACCAAATTATACCTCTTCACCACACCTTCTTCCAAGAGGTACGACTACGAAACGTCTAAGTGTACGCATTAAAAGTCGAACCTAGTGAAATATAACAATTTCGACCTACTTACATCAGTATCTGGTATATTCTATAGACCTCTATTCACTTATTCTCTAATCTTCTGTCGTCTAATGAACTTAGGCTGTGTACTGTATGGTAACTTGCATGGGTATGAATTTTCTTTCGTTTGCTTTTGACGTTGTGGTTTCCCAGTGACCAGAATAACCAAAGGTGACTAGCATAATACATTGGTATGGCTTCAAGATGGCTATGATTAACATCATAGATGCAAGATGTATAACAAACAAATTAACTAACACTGAGTAAATTAACTAACTAATTCTTTTCCATAGGATATGCAGTTGCCGAATTCCACTATGCGGAGGTGCAGTGTGGTTCTAAATGGTGGAATTTTGCGAGGAAGTCGGTGTGGAAAGGAGATAGACTCGGCAGACTATGTCTTCAGGTCAGTAAAAAGCATCTTGCACAGTATCCTGTCAGCGCAGACTAGAGGAGTATTGTTTTAAACTTGTCCGCACGGGGACAGCCGCACCTAGATATAGTCCTTATTACAGGACTTGGTCCTCGCTTTCATAGTGCAGAGAGCTATTCAAGAATGATATAAAAACCGTAGTGCAAAATTGCTATTTCAGCTGGTTACCACATAACGTATCTTCGACAGTGCAGCCAACTGCCCCCCACCCCCTCATTTGTTCACGATAGTGTTTTTCTGAAGATGGTGTATATTTGCTTTTTTGCCTTTTTTCCATTCTTATCTATTTGTTTGTTTGTTTGTGTACGGATTACAGAGATAATCTCCCGCCGGTGACGTACCAGGCCAACCGTGGCAAAGACGGTGACTATGTTCAACACCACGTGACTTATTACAATGACGTCGGCAAGAGGACCAACTTTGTCACAGCGAGCTCGTCTCTACTCTTGGATTAGTAAGTCATAGCGATTTTGATTTCTCATTCGATAAAGTTGCAACTATTTGCCAGTGCCTTGTGACACAAAGGGCAACAAGTTTCCTTTCTGTCTCGGTAGCGACGAGCAAGAAATTTGAAATATACTGAAGCACAAGCTGGTGTGTTACGCCGAAGGGCGGTTATACCGGCTATATAGATACAGATACAGATACACACATTACGTCAGTTGAAAACGCAATTTATGATCATTATCATGGCTATTCTGTGTGTTTGCAATGTGTCGTATCAAAACACGAATGACATCTGTAAGCGACTTATAACTGTGTAGAAACGTGTCGACATATTGTACCGGTTGGTATCCCTAAAGACCAGCGTCTTAAGATTTCTGAGTATGTTTGTTTGTTTGTTTGTTTCATTCGTGGTCTCCTAAACACAGCATCGGCCAGCTGGAAGAGAACGATCTCGCAGTTTTCCTGAAGCGCCTGCAACAGTACAAGGAACCGGGAAGCCTCATCTGGACTCACATGTTCGAAACCGAGCAGAAGGTGACCTACATGTATCTCCGATCGAAATCTCTAGCCCTATATTGTACATATAGTAAGCTATCAATTTCGAAGAAACATATGAACACACGAATGACCTACTTCAATCCTGAAAAGAGCTTCAGATATACTACAAAGACAAAAGTCTACAACTCCACCCGCACACCTCAACCACACACTGGAATTCCAATGCCATACTGATCGTATCTATTCAGAATGGTGGATGGAAAAGTGCACTGGGGTGTCAATGAAACTTAACATTCACCCTTTCCCAACGCTTGAGTATTAAGAGAACTTCATAATATCAACAAATCACAACGTGTACCCTTTCCATCCACTAGGCTCAGCAGATGATACGCATTATGATCTTCCGCGGCGTTCTACAAAGACTGGGCGTGGTCGGTACCATGGTAACGTCTCACCAGAGGTTCTTACAAGGTGTGCAGGACTTCTGGAGGGAGCTGAATCTTAAGAGTCCCCGGGCGTCACATGGTGAGTACTTTCGAACAACGTTTTCTCTCATCATTTTCTGTGTAAAAACACACTGGGCATGGGCTAAATGATATTTGCAGCATTCTAAAACTATTTTCTCGTTTTACATTTTTCACTCATTTTTTACGTTTACAAAATCTTTCCATGATGTCAGATAGTTATAAGTTTATATGTTTGATTCTCAGGTCTGATGTTGACAGCCATTTCCATGGCACTGTGCGAAGAAACCCACCTTTATGGTGCCTGGCCCTTCCCGATGGACTACGAAGGCCGACAAGTACCTTACCGGTACTTCTACGGACACGACTCGGAGACGATGCGGGAGAACTCTGAGTATGACCTTCAAGAAGAATTCGACATTTTGCGAATATTTCACAAAAGGGGACTATTGAAATTACACATTGGAGCATGTGAAGATTAAATTGGACTAGTGAAAACGCCAATCTATTTTTTCATCATATCACCTTCCCATCTTTCTTTTAACGAATATAAAGATAGAATATGGCATTTTTTGCCAATGTCATCAAAGATAGTGCTATAACTTACACATTGAATCATAGAGTTATAGAATCACGTCTTATTTTGTGTTATAATTGAGCCATCAGGATATTATAATTCTGACATAGATACTCAGGAATAAAATGAATACGACAATGTAGAGAACGTTTGGTCTTTATTTTGATAAACTCGAGCACAAACTATGGTAATAATAAAATCCTCCTATGAAGTCAACGTTGAATTTTGACTCGTAGGATATTTTATCCACCAGCAGAGTATAGCAGAGTGCGGATAGATCTGAAATCACGCAGCCGACTCCAGGTCATTGACCTCTGGGTCTGGTCACAAACGTCGTTGAATGTCAAACTGAGGTACTCCGGTGACAGTCATGTATTTGACACAAAATCCAGCTTCCTTGTTGCACAAAATGCTGTCTTCGTTCCTTGCCGGTAGTTTGCTCTGTCACAACTTGCTTGGAAATTATACTGCATCAAAATCGCACGACAATCTGCCGGGCAAATATTTCACATTAGATACCGCGCCGCAACTGAAGCCAGGATCGTGCTGTGCTTCCCAAATCAACAAATTCTGCCGGAGGAGAGCACACAACTCGTTGCTAACAGACGTTGTAAGAATGTCGTGAAGTTGTTGATAATGACATAATAGCAAATACAGTCCGAGAAGAGCAAACAGTTTATCTGACTTGACCCAGCTTTTCAGAACGATCACGACTCTACCAGCTCGACAAATAACGATAACACGATCTGAGCTGACATAACAACGCGAGGTCGTGATGGCTTGTGGTTACCGTTTCTGTTGGCTGTTCTATGGCGTCATGTGAGGATGGGAGTCGTAGTTTAAAACAGGAAAGCGAGACCGGGTAGATTTTACACTTAGTATAGGAAACGAGGTTGCCATTTTTTAAGTGGTCACAGTGCTAGTGGATCTGTGAAGCACGTTGCCACACTGTGGTTCAAATACAAGAAGAATTATAAACACAGAGATATGGTGTGCTTTTCCCACGCAGACCCAGGACAGTGGAATAACGTTTGTCTTCTGGCCGCCTGGACCAAGAACACACCGAGTTCTGTTTGTCCGGGAATGCTGACCTTTAGGATGGTCGAAGGGAACGTGATAAAAGATCCCGTACCTCTGTCTCTCCCTCCCTGCCAAGTCCATTGACATTCACCGTATTCATTCTTAAAGATGCCGTCGTAGAACCGGCTTCAATAAGACAATAACTTGTTGGTGGCACGTACGCTCCGGCATGGTCAGGTCATCAAAACTTTTAGGCATATTTAAGCTTCATTTATAAGGCAATGACAACAGATATGTGAAAGAAAGTAATAGTTTTCGACAAGCAGGAACCATACAGATCTTTCGTATCTCTTAGAATCGATATTTAAGTATAACGAGAGTAAAAAAAAGCTTATTCATTCGTTTTTACAAGAAACAAGTAATGCATTACCACCGAGAAAAGTTGATAACTAAAGATGAAATATTCTTACAAATTTCTACATAAAGAATGTTGTTATATCACTTCACATCGAACATTGACTTTGTAATGCTTGAATGATTACTAGTTGTAGTACTGAAGTACTTTTCATTTCAATTTTATACCTTTTGCTATGACGTAAGCATCGGCTACGACGTGAAACGATGTACGTGTTTCAGACGTCCCTTGGGGAACCCGTCTGCTCCGCCAGATGTTCTTGTGTAGTTCACTTCAGTTCGCTCGTCACCCAAGCGGCTAAATGGTCCCGCTGCCTGCGCGAAACATCACAGCTTCTTTCCTAACTCAATTACGCGGTTGACTGAAAATTGCTGTGATGAGCATCAACACTACTGATTAAGCTCCTTAAAGGTTTGAAACGACGCTGAAGACGTGTTGGGAGGTGGTGCTGCGATGTGGAGCACCAGAAAAGTGTTCCTCACGCCGAGACGGAGTTCCTGAAGATGGCGGGCTGTTCTCGAGAGTTCCGCTGGTCCTCCTTCTTACTCAGGGATGAGGACCCGCGGGCATTCTACAGGTCCCCGGTAGGTATGGATTTAACTGCTATTGGGTATATCTTTACGCGCAATACATTGTGGCAGTGCATTCTTTGCATAGCGCACGGAAGTTGTCACTATTCTAAGGATTCTACATGTACATGTATGTTTGTGCGCTCAGTAATGAAAAAATACAATCAAACAAAACGGCTCTTTAAAAACGTCGATGAAGGTTAGGCATACAGGTAGTAAGATACGCCAAATAGCAATTACTCAAGTAAACTGAATATGCTGTTTATGATAACATCCGTCATCTTTCGTCAGAAAAAATCGTCGTCAACTCTTTTGCATATCAAATCGAATCATAGGATATAAAACCCACTCTTCAACAAGATATCCTCAGTGTCACTGACGAAAGATAACGGATGTTTAATATATGAAATGTCTGACCGTTTCCAGAATCATATCCAGTTACTTGAGTAACTGCTATTTGGCGACTCTTATTTCTAAGATCGCGCTGTAAGACAAAATGTGTGCTTGATGTCCACTGTGTCTTTTCCGTTTTGCCCCCAATATCATCACTACAAGCACAAAGACAACCTTGTTAGGATATTTTCCTTGCATCATTCGAATCGACATTCTTTCATTAAAAACTAGAATAGTTAACAAATGCAAATTGCAATGTACTGGTTAGTTTTTCGATGGTTCTTCATTGCCGTTTCTTGTCTGAGGCGGTAAAGAGCTTGGCACAAGTCATCAACTTAAACATCGAGGAGAACAAGTTAAAATGTAAAGGCGACTTTTGGATGTCTCCCCTCCATTCTGTTGCACCAAAGTATCATCTGATAAACAATCCCCTTTGCTGCTTTTATACAGCCAACAGCCAAATGTATGGTTCAATTTCACCTCGAACATTTCGTCATAAGGTGTGGATATTGCGACATGTCTTGCTGAGTATTTGAAAGTTAAGGTTCTAGTGTTGTTGTTTTTTCGCTTTGCTAAACGTGAGAACGCAAATGCCACAGCCAACTTTTGCAAACGTAGTTTCAGAGAAAACTTAGCTATGTAAGTCATGTTTACGAGGTAGTTTGCCCTTGCATGACGTCATGAAGGTGACCCTTGCTGGCAGTGTGTGTGGCCCACAAAAAAGTGCCCCAGCGCTCGCACCACCTTAGGCCTACTTTCGACAAACCTTACCTGGGATCAGATATTAGAAATGCGATTTGAACGCTTCATCCCTGGTTTTGGACTCTGTCTAAAGACTCTAACAACTAGAATGAAAAAAGCCAGGTCTCTTTTCTTATCAAAATTTCTATCCTCTGTGGAAAAACTACATTTTTTTTTCATTTCAAGAGACAAGCGCTTTTGTTATCAACATACGGTGAGCTATAAAAGTAAACTTACAAGTTTACTTTCTGGCTTCTTATGTTTTTGAATTAAGTGCTGTGAAACGACGTTTGGATGAGTTTTGAGACAGAGATAACGCTTCAGAGAAGTTTCCCTAAGACCTTGTTGATTTGCAACAGTCTGCGATGTCTTCCTGACGGAAGGTAAATGTCAGGAGTTCGGAGTGCGGACCCCTGGCGACCTTCCCCGGAAGGACCCGCCCAGTTCCATTCTTCTCCCCCGACCTTGGCTTCCTTTTATGAAGAATTCCCGCTGTTACCTAGGCCCGGGCATAAATCAAGTGTCAGCCGGTAGTTACCCTTCTTCAAAGGCATGTTTGTCGCTAACAATGACAGGCGGTTCACGCAGGTTTGCTTCCCGACATGCTCGTTACCCCCGATTACACGTTGCTAGGACAGAAAGACGTTGAACTCAGCGATGCTAATGAGTCGTAATATTGATGTGTCTGCTTCTCCGCTTCTGATCAAAGAGGTTTTCAGCTTTCTTAAACCTCGCGATTTTGGACGATTCTTCACAGTTCTTCACAGAATGATGAACACATTGTATCGTGTTGTTGAATGCAATTCTGCCGAATCTGCAATGTTGACTCACTCCAAACTCAAAGCAGTTCCAACACTAGATCAGAAGATCCAGCCAAAACGGTTCCGGTCGGGTAAAATGCGAGACAAAAGTAGAAATGATACGTTACTGTCCTTCATATTCTTTCTTTTAGTTGATGAACCTGTGCATACATGTATTACACACCAAATGCAAACTTTGAACTAATCTCATCTATCGTTTGTTTCATAGTGTTGCATGGACCAACTATCGATGCAGTGTATCGTTTTATGTAATATCATAAACACTTAGTAGACGCCACCTCTGAAGAGCAATTCAAGCTGATGGGGTAGCCAGGCATAACGGCTACCCCAGCTCTGCCCAGCTGTAAGACCAAGCCATGCCCTAGCAAGATAAGATGTATTGCACTGCACTTTTTGTTGTCGAACTATTTCTTTTTTCACTGAAGCTTCAACATTTTGTTTTACCACCACCGGTCATGCTAGAGCGCCTCATTCCCCTAGGCACAATGTCCCGCGAGGGGCTTTGCCCAGTATCGTGTAGATGTAGATAGATGAGTCATAGTATGCTGTGAACTTCAAAATGATTCCGTGTATTTATTTATTTCTCCATCGTTTCAGTGGCTGGTGAACCAGAGGATTTTCGTAGCCTACCGCGTGACCTTGGCGGTGATTCTGGTGGCCATCTTGGTGTGGGACTTTCTGGACGGGCCGTACAACAAGTGGCACATCTACTACACCAACTGGGGCTTCACCCTGCTCACCTGTCACGCCGTCTGGGCCGCCATCGTCTGCGTCATTGGCTACAGAACCGAGCGGAGCACTAATGATTCCGAGTCTGACCGATCGTCCACGAGCGACGACGACGACGTGGAAGCGCCGCCCGAACTCAGCCACGGCTACGTCGAAGTGCCCGAGGTCAAAAGCTATGACGTAAACAAGCTGAAGGACCCGCTGAAGTGGTATCATAAAGTAGAGTGGGTACTTTTCAACACCGCTATCCCCCTCGCTTTCTATTTGACAACGGCCTACTGCGGTTTCCTCTCCTCGGGCACTTTTAAAGTCATCAGCGTTTTCGAACACATCATGAACACCGTCCTGGCCACACTGGACCTGTTCATCTGCGGCATCCCCGTGCGATTGCTCCATATCCTACACGTCTTCATCTTCGGATGGATTTACGCGGGCTTCACCATCGTGTACTGGGCGGCAGGCGGAACGAACGCCGAGGGGGAACCGTACGTCTACTGGTTCGTGGACTACTCCTCTCACCCGGGCCGGGCAGCGTGTTTCATCGCCGGCAGCGCGCTCGTGGGGACCTCGGCCATCTACCTCTTCGTGTACGGACTCTACAGGCTTCGGGTTGCTATGGTAACGTGCGTGACGGGAGTCAAGGCCAGGAAGGTCGCTGCGGTGCGAAGTATTTCCACCGACTCCACAAAACCCTGTATCACTTAGAATCCTAAATAACGGACAAGGACCTCCCCCTATTAAAATATACAGACATCCTGTCTTCACCAAGTGGAATAGGCAACTCTCCATTTCACCAGTAAATATAACGGTGTTTAACAAATTTCTTAAGGGTGTCACCTGACAGGATGAACGAACTGACGACGACGCGCTGAAAAACTCACGACATTTGTCTTCAGCGGCGGCTAACTTCATACCTTCTAACGTTAATACTCAAACATTAACTCTTTCGACAATGTAAAGCTGTACGTCATAGTGATAGTTTATCTATGATAATCTGTAGAGTGATACACGTAGAGGTTATGTGTCACAATTACCGTTTAAGCAGTTTTATGATAGCAATATGAAAACATTGTATACGGAGCCAGTTTGAATTGTAATGGTTATGTAATACGTATAATGCATCATTACAAAACAATATTTTTACAAAGTTAGCACTAATGTATGGATGACCATACAGTGTACATATAGGAAAATCAAAGCAACACTTGAAGGATGTATGAATGATAAATGCACATTCAGACACACACACAGATAAAATAAGTGTACACAACAACCAATTTAAATGTCAATCAATAATGAAGCAAATAGTAACGATGGAACCATTTACCTCGACATTAACGTTATCAGTTATATTAAGAGTTATATTGCCAGGAGTTGACAACTATATCGATTTAGTGATGATATAATCTCAAATACATTTATTGTATATGTTGTGTCAGTATTGTTATGCTTTAGCCTCCATAGTGAAGGGTAAATAAAATTAAACACATACATGTATTTCTTTCTTAACTTAAGTTTTTTCTCTTTTTTTTTATGATCAAACACCATGGCAACTGATTAAGGGTATGAGCCACCAAGCTGCAAATAGTGATCTCCAGGCAGATTTACCAGTGGCATAAGATAGTATCAAACCTGGCTAAGGAATATAGTTGGCCAACGGAAGTCATCGGCCACTGGTAGCCAAACACACTCGCTCCTAGGCCGGATTCACAGCTTTTGATACTATCTTATGCTGTATAGGATCTGCTTGGAGATTAGCAAATAGATCTATCTCCTGGACGGAGTATCATTACACACGGTATCCGTAAGTAAATCTCCGTTCTTACCGGTTGTAGAGATTGAATTTTATTCGATAAATACTTTTCCAGAATTAGACAGGCGTCACTTCAACCACTTGACGTCTGCCCAGTTTGCAGGTTAACAAGACAAGCCTCAGTCGGTAAAGGCCATGGGTGAGTGCTTGGAATAAAGGTGCTAGGAGAAGTATGCTTCCAACCACAAATCCTACCGCTACATATGGGGAATTGCCATAATCCAAGAAAGGATACACATATGGATCTCCATCGTCATTTGTCCCTCCAGCCGCCCAGTAAATGGCCGTGAACACAAAGTAGACTGAAGCCACCAGTGAGAGGTGAACGAAGTGTAGAAAGAGGACAGGAATTCCAGAAAGGAGGATATCGATGAGTGCAAACACACAGTTCAAAGCGTGTTTGGCAACACCCATGAAATCTTGTTCGCCGTCGAATAGGAAGGCGTAATATATAAGAGTGATTACAAACGCCTGCGAAATACTTACATTAAAAAACACCCACTCTACTTTGAAGTACCATGGCAACTTGTATTGTTCATTGTCATTTGTTACAGTCACTTCGGTACCGGTGTCCTCACCATCGTCTCGTGAGTTCCCGATGGGCGTTTCCATTTCTTGGCTACTTTGGCTTACTTTCGATATAGTCGGCCGTCTTCGTGAGTTGTCGTCGTTCGTCGGAATAGCCTGGGACAAGACCCCAGCATTCGCCTCGCCTCTTTCTTGAGCGTTGTCCCTTGTCTTGGCAAAATAGGAATAGAGAGCGACGCCACAAAACCATGTGAAATGGAACGTCAGGGTGTGGAAGCCCCGTTGGGTGAAGTAGATAGGGCTTTTGGGGTTAAAGTAAACAACCCATTGAAGTAGAAGGAAAGTGAACCAGAGGGCTGCGATGAGGCATCGGTAGATCAGGAACGGGAGGTCACTCTTGAACCACTGTAACAAAATACAATACAGAAGAGACGATTAAGGTGTGGACTTATAGCAAGACCCCAGCAAATGTTAAGCAAAACATTAGACTAACGTTAAATCTATGTCTTTGCGATTTTGGTAAATAATTTCAATTTGTTTAACTTCGAACAGTTACCACAGACTAAAACCGGGGGATGTAAAATTGAAGCCACCCACCGGTGACGTGTAGAAGTCTGCTGCAGACGGAGAGACTGGAGCAGGCGTTCCTTACTGAAAGCCATCACAGTCGATGGTAGGTTCAAACAGGTTTCTAAATCTTATATCTGACCCAGAAGGTAGCACTTCTATATATACACATCCTCCACCCAACTGGGTTTGTTTGCATTAGTATCTGTGCCCAAATGATCCCTTTACTGGGGGGCGATTTCTATGGTGACCTATCCCTATGTGATCCTATGTTTGATAGAACGATACGATTGTCCAAATAGATGCCTCACTTTTATGTCTAATGTAAAAAGTAGCACTTCTATATATACCTATCCTCCACTCAACTCGGTTTGTTTGCAAGTATCTGTGCCCAAATGATCCATTTGTTGAGGGCAATTTCTATGGTGACGTCATATCCCTGTGATCCTGTGTTTGATTGTAAGATACGATTGTCCAAACATATGTCTAACTTTTTTGTCTGACGCAAAAGGTAGTGCTTCTATATATGCCCGTACTCCACTGAACTGGGATTGTTTGCATATACCTGTGCCAAAATGATCCCTTTGTCTATACAATTTCTCATGGTGACTTATCCATCCTGTGCTGACACAAATGCTAACAAGTTAATCTCTCCAGACCTATACACTAATCCTCAAATGAACTGGGGATTGGGTGTTGGCTCTCATTTTCATCAGATGTCGGTGTCCCCTATATTTGGGGATTTCATACTGGGAATAAGTGCCGTTACGTGGAAAAGGACAAGGCTAGCCAGCCCAAACATTTACGTTGACAGCATATACGTTGCTGATTCAACAATTTGTACGTGTAAGCTGTAATTAAACATTTGTACTAGCACTAGATAGTGCACGGTCTCTTTGATAACAATATGTAATCGGAGACAAAATCAATTAACACACCAGAAATGCTCTCTAACAGAACATTTGTTATCAGCCTGTCACCATGACGTATGTCTACCTATGACCCCTCCCCTGACGTCATCACGTCCAGACAGTTGAAGTTCCAGTGGCGCAGCAGATCACGTGACAACAACGTGTCCGTGTCCCTAGCTTATTACCAATCTATAAGGCGTTTGGATATTTCCTTGCTGTTGTCAACAACTTATGATCAGATGATATAGCAGAAGGGTTCGTTGGCCGACGTTGTTTAGGCCAAATACGACTAGGAGGTAATTCTATTGTACATTACTGTTAACAAAAGTATAGACAAGTAGTACATAGTTTAGCTGTCCTAGTATATAAGCTACTACAGCCTTGTGGTATTTATGTACTGTAGAATGATATACGATTACTATGAAAGAAATACAGTTGTCACAATTTGTCATTCCAAGGCTGAGGTTCAAATTGTTTGCTGTGTTGACGAAAACGACTGACTTTGTGTTTGGTTCTAGCTCATTTTTTGTGTCATTCTGTGTCATTTTGGTCATTGAGTAAGTTTAAGATTATATTGTTCTACTCGCATGCAATCCCTCGTTTGAGGTTTATCAGTCAGGCTACGACTAAGTACTGCACACACATACTGTTGTCGACTTATATACTATGAGTTATATAGTATGCCACAGGTTATTGCAGCTAAGTTGTATATACTTTCAACGACAACAGTCTTAAGAAGATCAAAATGTCTTGAGAAGAAAACGTGTTCTATGCTTGTGTCGTCGTTTGCAAAACGTGTTTGGCCTCGAGATCTTTTTTCTATCGTATGTGTAAATCCGATAAAGTTATACCGGTGTAGCGCCTGAATACCTTCGTGGATAATATGTCAGTAGAGTGGTTTAACCGGATCGACTGGGGTGCTCGTCTGAGTCAGTCAGGAGCTGTGTAAGGTCACAGGTTATACAGGGAGGTCTGTGGGTGAAAAGGAACGATGGGGACATACAGGACGGGGGTGACTAAACTATTGTGGCACACCGGTGTGCGTGTAGAGACTGTAGTTCTCATCTTGCCCGCAAGGGTCACAAGACTACCTTCTTTGAACTACTAACTATTCTAAATATTTGTGTGCGTGGTGGCTGCCAATATTTGAAATTAATTTTCTTTATATTTAACACCAAATTACAGGTCCAGTTCCATTCTTCTTGGCGCTTCTTCCGAACGAGATTTTCCGGATTGGTAACACATTAGGCGAGACGACAACATGGAAGAAGTCGTCCCACTGAAAGAAGAGGACCTGTTCCCCTGCCCGTTCTATGACCGAAGGTGGGTGCAGATCCTCCGCCTGGTGGCGCTGCCGCTCACACTGTACCTGTCTGACATCATCAGTGACGTACTACTGGCGGTGCAGTACTACAGCAGCGGGGAGACCGTCTGGTCCTCCTGGACAGTAGGAGTTGTCTTCTCGTCCTTCATAATCATGAACGTGTCCTCCGCTTGGCTTAACAGGAATGAGGCTAAAGCCAAACCTCCCACGATCAGGCGTGGCTGGTGTTTGTTATACCTCCTACAGATGGGCATATTCCTGGAGTACGGAGACCTGTTTGTGAAGTTGTGGAGGAGGGAGTTTATCCGGGTCCGTGGAGTATCCGTGTTAAAGAACATGTACAATCTTCCCATCCTGCACATGATGGGCGCCATGCTACAGAGCATCCCCCAGCTGTGTCTGCAGATCTGCATCTTCGCCACCACTGGTCAGAAGATAAGCGCCCTGAAGAAGATCACTATGGCGTTGTCGCTGCTGTCTGCTGTCAAGGCAGCTGTCGTACTGCTGTACTACACGTCATCCCTGATGGTGGAGAAGCTTACAGGTGGACTTGTAGCCAGAGTGGTGTTGGTCATCATCTGGAAACTCATTGAAATCAGTGCCCGCGCTCTTGCCATCGGGCTGTTTGCGTCCGCGTTCAAAGAGTGGGTGGTGGTTCCCATCGGAGTGCACTGGCTGACGATGATGTTCGTGACGTTCTGCACGGATGAAGAGGACCAAGGTTGCGTAGAGGTGTTCTTCAGCGGTTTGGCCATGGCTTTAGACACGGCGACGACGATAAAAACCCTGGATCACAAGCGCAGGTTCTGGCTGAACACCGTGCTAACGCTGGTCGGGAACGTGGCCATGGTGTCCGTCTGGGTGTCGCAGAGAGCCGGGAAGGACTGGTTCGACATGCCGGCGCTGATGTACGTGGTGTTCGGGTCGGTGATGGGTGCAGTGATCGGGGTAGTGGAGATGGTGATACGGGGGGAGATCACGTGCTGCTCTGACGACACCGAGGATTACGAAAATGCCAATGTGATAACGGCTAACAAGGACCAAGAAGACGGGGAGAATCCATCAGACGCGGAAGAAGAAGAAGACACTGTGTAGAATATTTACGATGGGTGCAATCCAAACCCCAATTGAAGACTAGTCCTGTCTATTTGTAATGACTTTTTATGTTCTATGTACACAAAAGGTGCAATGGCCTAGTGACCGGTGCAATGGCCTAGTGGGTAGAGTGTTCGCCTTGCATTCGGTAGGTCGTGAGTTCGATCCCCGGACGAGTCATACCAAAGACTCTAAAAATGGCACATGCTGCTTTCTCTGCTCAGCACTAATGAGGAAGAGTATGGGAGTTAAACACACATCACTACCAGCGGACCAGCCCCCTGCTGTAGTGGCTTGCACATGTGTGGCCCAAGGGCTTCGAAGTGGGGATGGGCGCCACCCTACGCGTCTGTAGATGCATGGGCAAACCTTAACTTTTTTTAAACTTTTATGTACACAACCTGGGGTATGGCTTGGGGACATTTGAACGTTGTTGTTTAGCTTTACAATGCTGAGAATTGTAAGTCTTTTAATCCTCAAGGAAATTTGGTAAACCAAACAATATGTTTTCATCGAATTTAGTATAGTACATGCGATGCATATCGATATAATTGAATTTACAAATGCAATCGTAACTCAGGTGTCCTAAAATTATGTACGATATGAAGATAAACATCATGTCTAGAAGCTGTTGGACGTAAACACCTACGTACACCAAGGAGCGATGAATGAAAAGATTGATGAGGCTGAGAGTGTAATAAAGCTTTTAAAATGCCTGTATATGGTTGCAGTATTTAATGTACATGATCTCTTATATGTTGAAAACTGCACCATGTTAATTTTGTTATGTTGATGACATGAGGTAACATTGCTAGCCTTTTGAAATAAAGATGACTTCATGTTTGTAGAATTAAAGGACGAGCCAAAGAAATAAACAAAGGTCTGCCGACTCACCAGTATGTTTGCAGAACTGTCGAAGATCTCCGACCCAGCAATATCCGGTCTTTGTCTCAGCGGCCCTTCAGACATGCCAATAGCAAAGTCCGGCCGAGTTATCTTAGGTCAATTACTGAGGAGAGTCCAAAATTGCAGTGAATGGGGTTGGGGTGACGTAGTGATTTAAAGTGCACTCATATTTAATACTGGTAAAATGAACAATTTGACAGTGTTTTCACCACCAGGTAGACTTCGGTCCATGCTCACATTTAGTGTGGATCAGCTGACTCTGGTTTGACTGCAATATGGTCACAAAGTGATTCCAAGACCTAACTCTCCATTGAACAATGCTTAAAACAAAACAAACAAAATTTAGCTGATTTCTTGTCCATTTCTCAGTAACTGTCGTTTTTTTTTGGACTTTGAAACAAAAACACCCAGACGAACCGGCTTGACCTTTGATTTGGGATATGGGGTCATAAACATGTTTATTTTGTCACAGTTGCCCACGAAGCCAATATTCTATTATTGGGTTTTTCCGGTCAGGATATAAACATATGCGACACACAGCCTCGACTAAAAGAGACAGGGAAAATGAGGCAGATTGGCATTGTTCTAGTCGTCCTGTGGGCTTGTCTGTCTGACTGTAGTGCCATGGTGGGAGGGCTGGCGAGAGCAGGGGATGGTGCGGCAAGGTATCGCCGGGAAGTGAGTGACACCGGTAGGTAGTAGATTTGTAGGACCGGGCCACAATAACATGAATCATTCACGTCATTCCATGCACTAATTTCATACGAATCATTTCTAGACTACATTCTAATTTCATTTTGATCTTAACAGTGCAAGAGTCTAGCATGTCCCGACTTGGAGAATATGATATGCGTCTTTGAACTTGCCTGAAACAATTGCTGAATATTGTTGTTTTGTTACACGTACACATACCAATGTCTCAGCTCAGGACTGCAGTGCGGAACTAAACCGCCAGAGAGAGCTGAACAGAGCGCTTGAAGAGGAAAATAAACGACTTACCCGGCTACTGGTCGCAGAACAGTCAGAAAGCCGACAGGAGGCAGAAAGACCTGTATCGGTACAAATTATCCGAACGGACGAGGGAGCAGAAACAAAGGGGTCTGGATTTGAAATCAGGTATTTCTGATGGCATTATACAAGAAGGGTCATATGTACATTTCAGATGAACCGTTAGTCATGGATTGTTCACGATATGATGATAAATGCTCAAGGTTGTTCATCTTTCTTTCCGCTTGTTCAAAAGAATTCAAAACATTCCAGATCCCACCCTATAGATAAATTTAGTTACATTCTAGGCGGAGATAACCCTTACTGTATCCAAATAGGTTCAAGATTCTCCAGACCTTAGAAACAGTATAGTGTAAATGATATGTCAAACTCAACTTGATTTATCCATATACTATACTCATATCAGACCTTACGACAGTTGCTGTACTTTCGATGTGTCAATGAAGATCGTTGTCTCCTCATGCATGCATTTTATTAAGGTAAATTAAGTTCAACTTGAATGAGTATCTCTGTTGTTTCTATAACGACAGGCTGCGAGGGGGTGAGGCGGCTCACAGAGGCCGTGTGGAGTTGAAGGTGCTTGGGTCAGAGGTCACAGATTGGGGGGTTATCTGTGATGACGGCTGGGACAAGCGGGAGGCAGATGTCGTCTGCAGGTTGCTAGGGTAAAGGTCAGTCGTAGAGCATAACACTCATAACAGAGTTTTATGGCAACTGATCATTATGCCAATCACATATTGCTTCATACTGTAAAATAATGTATTTAAGTTCGCGGGAGGGATTTAATTTGGCGGTAGCGGGAAAAGGACTGTTCGCGGTAGCACCATGCACTTTCTCTTAACGTTAGGCCATGTTGATTTGATTATATGGATGACATCCCCTGGGAACTCCAAAACTGATGCGAGCGAGCGAATAAAAAAAAAAGTTTGGCCAAAAAAAAAAGTTGCCATCAGTATGAAATCAAAGTGCAGGAAGGTTTAACATAGGACTAAACACACATAGTATGGTATACCAACAGTTATGTGTAGGGACCAGTACATCATAACGGGTGCAAAACATTTTTTTCGTCTTCAAGTTCTTGGACCAATCCGAAAAAACAGACCAGAAAAAAGAATCGGAGGAACATGTTTCGCCAATTACAAGATGGACATACTATGTTGGCAGGCATTTGGGGTCTTACTGGGGGCCAAGAAGACAACAAGAAAGAAGTCAAGTAGAGTTTATAGTCAATTGTACCAAGTTTCTACAGTCAAAGGTACAGAGACCGTTAGCCTTTATTACATGGAAATGGGATTTTTAGATGCCAGTGGGAGTCCAATAATCCACCAAACAGATTCCTTTGTAGCAAAATTGACCAATTACCATTGTTTTGAGTATTGCCAGTTCTCAGGTGTCCAGGTTCAGGTCCGGACCTGGAAATGATCCTCTGGATCTGAATTTTCTGTAATGGTACCTCCCCCTACCAACAATAGATTTTTCTTTCTGTCCTTTTACATCTTATTCTTTGACTTTAGATTCATTTTGGCATTCTATGGCATTAGTTATCTGTTTTCTGATACTTTTTTTTCAATCTACGGAATATTGGTGCTCATTATAAAGCTGCTTTGCACAATTCATTGTGTGGTCGAAAACTTTTTTTTTTTGGAAATGGCCGAAAATTGGTGCGAGCGCGGATGTCATCCATATAATCAAATCAACATGGCCTTACTATGGAAAAATGTTCGCTGTCGTTTTTAGTTCGCGGTGAATTGGCAAGGCGAAAACTGCGAATATCATAGAACCACCGCGAAATTTTCTGCATTTACAGTATTTGCTTTTTTGATTGGCAAATAGACGTGTTTGTTAAAACAATGTTTAGCGAAGCGAAGCGACCGACTAAGAACTCACGCTTTGGCCACGGAGATCTTGACTTCATCGCAGACGACGTTTTCTGCTTTGGGAACGAGACCAATCTTCTGGAGTGTCGCCATGGCAACTGGTGGGGGTCGAACTGCGACAAGAGAGAAGTGGCGGGAGTCATCTGTCTGCGGGAAGAAGGTGTGTGTGACGTCATGGCGTCATTATCAAAGTTTCTTTAGTCTAGAAGGTCTTGAACTAGACTAAGGTCTTGAAGGTGTTGAGTTTTTTCTAGTCCATCGTTACAAATATATGCATGTACGGTTCCTCATCAATAAAAACGTTTCAGATATTGTAATGTTTTCTTTTACAGTTAATCTGATAGACGTTGGTCCTGAGGTCCCTCAGCCAGTATACGACTTCTGTTACCTTGGAAACGGGGATTCGTACCGTGGCAACCACAACTCGACGGAAAACGGCGCCCCCTGTCTGAAGTGGAGTGAAACACTCGATAAACCGTAATTATTCAATTTCAATGTTATGCTCGTTTTCAACAGTACACACAATTCTAGTTATAAAAGCAGTACTGGTATGTGGTTTGTTATTCCCGTTATTTTATTCTTATATTAGCGCCTCGACAGTAATATTGTGCAAGACCAAGAAATACGTTTGTCTGAAATGCATATTTGATGATCCTTCTGTTGCATTCCACACAAATATAACACTGATATAACACTCGCCGTTATAGCGACAGAGAGCGTTGGATAGGCGATCCGTAATTTCCTTCTTAGCACTTCGACAGGTGTACAAGACCATGAAATACGTTTGTCTGAAATGTATATCTGATGATCCCTCTGTTCGTTTCACCACAGATATAACACCCGGCGCTACAGCGACGGAGAGCGTGGGATAGGCGACCACAACTACTGCCGCAACCCGGACGGCGACTCGCGCATCTGGTGCTACGTGGCCGGGGAGGAGCGGTACGACTATTGCGACCTGTTCCAATGTAACGGTATGCGTGTCCAATAGTGTTGAAGGCGCTTCAGCACCATACAACGGTATCCCGGCGTTTTATCTTTAACTACGACGTAGAAATTCACGACCTTTGTCATACCCTCACCAAATGATTTTAACCTTAACAACTGGTTTATGACATGAATTGTGCTTGTCATTTATTATTCAAATAAGGTACCAATCTGCATAGATTATATTAGTTAATCATGTCAAGCATGCCCAGAACTCGAGATACCCAAACCAGAAGTTCCGCTGCAGGACCGTAACAAGCCACTAGGGGGCCCAAAATCTTATCATTTTAAGTGTCATCAAGATCTGCTCACATACAAAATATCAAGATAATCCATCCAGAGTTATGCTGGTCTTCTACAAACACGCACACACCCAAATGCTACCCAAAATATAACATTCTTGACGAAGGTAACTATAACAATACTTACGTTATTACGGCAGATACCGGACTTATCTCATCTCATTGCAATTGATAACAGAGATTGTTTAAATCACAATCATTTCATGACAGTTCCACAGTAACTGTGCGTGTAGGCCTTATCAGCTCGTGTGGTAGACATTTCAGCACCATACAACAGTATCCCGATCTTTCAACTTCAACTTGAACAATGTTTTACATACTAGTTATTACGGCAGATGCCGGACTTGTCTCATTGCAATTGATAGCAAAGTTCTATTTTTTAATCAAAATTATTTTATCACGGTTACATAGTTGACTGTTATACCGGAGATGGACGGGAGTACCGGGGAAATCGGAACACAGACCGGGACGGGAACCTGTGCGTGGGGTGGGGCCAGGTGGGCGCCCTGTCACACGGCAGTCCAGGTAAAGATAATCACAGAACAACGAACCAGGATAGCTGGTTTTCAAGTTACCCATCTAAACTACATGTGTGCATGTCGATTTTAGTTCATTTTGTTCTATTTATCAGTATGGCATGTCTGGCTAAAGAGTTTAATGATCATTTTCACACAAGACGTCGGAAGCAAAAAAAGACCCTAAAATCCTTTACAAGGCTTCATGTGCTTCATCCTCCAATCGTCTAGTGTTCCCTCCCTTCTCCACCTACACACAGGTAACCACAACAAGTGCCGTAACCCCACCGATGCTGCAGAGCCTTGGTGCTACATCCGGGAGGGTGATGACGACTTCCGGCCCTCACCCTGTGGCCTGACGAAGTGCAGTAACCCGGATTATGAAGGTCTGAGCCACAACTGACCATTTCAAATAGTCTAGGTTGGGAATGTATTACTCTACATGCAGTAGACTTGCTCGTACAAGAAACCTGTGTAGGCCATCTTGCTCATGTACCATACTTACTGTGTATGTTAGGCTACATTGAAGGTATGGACATTTCTTTTAAATTTATTTTTGCTTCCTATGTAAAGCTAGATCAGCCAGCTGCCGGGGAGAAAGGTTCAGATGCGAATCTGACAGACTGTAAGCAGTTTTCTTTTTAATACATTGCATTTATCAATTGTTACACTCTAGTTATATACCTCAATTCCTATCAATAACTTACCAATAAATAGTTGTTGCTGACTCTAATTTTCCTGTGTTGGCCGCTAGGTGCATCCCTGCACTGTTCCGGTGTGATCATGACGTAGATTGTGAGGATGGTAGCGACGAAGATGGGTGCGGTGAGTGATATCATAACTTCTGCATCTTCAACTATCACTCTCCTACAACATTTCAAGAGATTGGCCTTGTATCTTTGTCTTTTTGATACGCTTAGTACGTTTTTCTAGTGCTAAGCCTTCTTCCTGCTAGACCCACTTCAGAAAACCACCAAAACGCAATATACAGAAACACCGTGCAAAGTTACAACAGAAAGCCGGGACCAAAATTTGAAGAGAGACTAAGATTTCTGTACCCTCCCAGATGACGGAACAGTTGGCGGATACCGCTTGTACCGCCAGGCGGCGCTAAAGGTCCGTCCGCAGGTGCACGTGTACCACCATGTGGACCCAGAGACATGTATGCAGCACTGCGCAGCCGCCAATGACGTCATCTTCACCTGTCGGTCCTTCGACTACAACAAGGAACATCGGTCCTGCGCACTGTCGTGAGCAAGATTTAACACATTCAATTTCAATCTAAACGTTTTGGCTCAGTTTAAAGAAATATCCAACAGAGCTAGAGCTGGCAAGAAAAATATTCTTGTTCCAGACTTTTGAAGAGGGCAGAAAACGTAGTCATTCAGATTTATACATTTTTCCCAGGTCCTTTAATATCGATGCTGCTGGGGGATTAGACAGAGGAGTGGACTTCGACATGTTCGACCACTACGAACGGCTGGAACACGGTAGGGCAACGTCTCTTTGGTCTGACGATATGCAAACTACATGTGGCATTGCTACAATAATCATGCCAAAGTGTGCGTTCTGAAAGCAAACTGGCTATCAAACTGCTTTTGAATGCTGTAACAAAATCTGTTTCATTCCAGTCGGCAACTTCAACTGCACGCTCCTGCCCGACGGGCCGTATTTCCAGTGTGGGAACGAGAGGTGCGTGCAAGAGCGCCTGGTGTGCGATGGGAACGACGATTGTGGTGACTTTACCGACGAGGAAACTTGTGGTGAGGAAACAAATGAAAATACTATGTATGCGTGCACTCACAGTTAACCAAGAATGAACCTGTGAATGCGTATGATTATTTTGATTTCTTTTATGTAATGGACAACCGGTAGAGTGCAATCAGGACCGATAAACTTTGAGGTTTATGATCATTTGCTGGTAGATAATCATCGAATTGTCTATCTGCGATCTGTGCGCATTTTCTCTGTCATTGTCATTGCTTTGTCCTGACGCATCTAACAGCAAGAGCGCTAGCGTATCAACATTTGTTGGTGATTGGAGTGACGCCGTAGAGCGTATCAAAATTTGTTGGTGATTGGAGTGACGTCGACCTTTATGTGTCGTTACCTAGGTGACCAGGTGCCGTTTGAAGTCCGCCTGACGGGAGGGTTCTCGTGGTTCCAAGGTCGTGTGGAGGTCAGGCACAACGGGACCTGGGGACTGATCTGTGATGATTCTTGGGATATCCGGGACGGTCACGTGGTGTGCCGGGAGCTGGGATTCCCACTGTGAGAACATCTTCTTCTCCCCAAGTAGAAGCTTTTTTTACGGCAACCAAAGTTTCTCTCTTTTCATATCTTTCTGATATCGTATCAATTAGACGCATTTACACTTAGAAAAATCATCTAGTTTTTTTCTGTAACTATCTGTAGTAGGTCCCCTTTGCCTTAGAGTGATGCTGATTTCAGTTGATATTTCTTGAGGAGCGTGTCTGTATGTCTTTGTGATATTTTTGTCTGTAACTGTCTGTTTTAGCCCTTTAATGTATACCTTGTCCGATAGATATAGAATGATGCTGATTTGAGTTGATATTTGTAGAGGAGCGGAATGGACCGACGTGCGGTCCCGGTTTGGCGGGAACAGTCTCGGGTTCCTGCTGGATGAGGTGGTGTGTGACGGGACCGAGTCGTCCCTGGCACAGTGTGAGCACGACCCGTGGGGACAGCACGACTGCAGCTTCTTTGAGGTGGCAGGGGTCAGATGTCGTCTGGGAGAACCGGAAGGTAAGGTCAGGGTTAGGTGTCGACTGGACAAAGGTCCATCAGTGTACTATACAATGTACATTTTGTCAGTGTCATATGAACCTGAGATTTGTCAACAATTGTCAACATCTTTTTCCTTCCGACGTGACCGTTTCACTGTTTGTTTTTACTTGTGCTCCTATCTTAATGCGAAAATTCTCTAATTCACTTTTCTACATACCTACTACGTCACGCATTTACCTCAACATTTGGCTGCGGTAACGTGTTGCAGGATGCATCACACTATTGCTAGTTATCCCCCTCCCCAAGATGCCTACACAGTAACAACACATGACACTTGTATGGGGGAGAGCGCCGCCTGGTTTAGGTTCAGAAAGTGACGAAAGGTTCTGTGGTGAGTCGGATGAAGGTTGGGTGTTTACATCACACCATAGCTAGTTATCCCCTCCCCAAGATGCCTACACAATAACAACACATGGCACTTGTATGGGGGGGGGGTAGCGCCGCCTGGTTTTAATAGGTTCAGGAAGTGACGAAAGGTTCTGCGGTGAGTCGGAGGAGGTTGGGTGTTAACAAAAGGCTTTGTGGTGATGGGAGGAGCTCAAATAGTCAAAATACGCGTTCCAAAGCCACAGTGTGTTGTATCTCTCCTTGGTGCTGAAAGGCCTTCAAGTCGCCTGTGTGGAACGGTGCTGTGTAGTTTCTTCTTCTTGGTTTCTTCAATACTATGCTTTGGGTAATTATATATGTAAATAAAATTGGATAATTGCAGGGTTCCCACCACCTACACCGAAGCCAACACCTGTAGAACCTCGTTCCCAGGAACTCCCATGTGGCACCACGGCCCACCTCCCGGCCCTGCGGGTTAAACGGTCACGTGACTGGGAGTTCGTTGAGCCCACGGGCGGTCAGGAAGGTCAGGAAACAGAAGGGCCCATGTTAGCCTCTATCGTAGGGGGCTGGCCTGCCCGGAAAGGAGAGTTCCCATGGCAGGTCAGTGACGAGAATACTCAGAAATCTTTTCTACCAGAGGTAAAATGAGACTTTTTTAGTTTGCAAAGCTACAGGTAGTATTAAACTAAAAGTGAAGGTAAGTGACTTTCACAAGAGTGTAATTCAATGCTACATGTCCTTTCCCTTTTCCCTTAACCACACAGGTAGCCATTCTGGAGGACGGAAAGTACCACTCATGTGGGGGTGTTCTGATCGACAACTGCTGGGTTCTGACGGCCGCGCATTGCTTCGAACAGTAATCTTGTCTCACTCCGTCTTCTGCTTTATATCAAAGCTTTTACTGCTTATTTCGTCTGTTTGACAAATGACCAGGCCATGTAACAGTTAATTGACTTACCAAATGTTGACGCATGTTTTCGTTTAGATACCCCAACAAGACATACAGCATCGTGGTGGGAGACTTGAGCAAAAGGGTTGAAGAGGGAACAGAGCAGGAGTTTGAGATCCTTGTGGTCCATGTTCACGAGAATTACACAGAGGAGGTGACAGATTCCAACGATTACGACATCGCCCTTTTACGGTAGGTAGTATTGCACTACCATGTCCATACTGCTGTTTCTTTTTCACGCACCATCTTTACAGAAAGGAACTTCTGAGGCTTGTCGTGAATGTGATTTTCTGTCCCTGTACTTTCCCGCAGGCTCCGTAAGAAGAACGGCCGGTGCGCCCAGCTGACTGACCACGTGCGCACGGCCTGCCTGCCAACCTCCGCTAACCAGTTCCCTGACGGGTACAAGTGTGTCATCAGCGGATGGGGGAACACCAGTAGGCCTTGTTCTTGTTTATCTGTCTGTTTATCTATTGGTTTATTTTAGAATACGATAAGAAATCCACCCTGACATGAAGGGGCAAATAAAACAACAAAAAGCAGGCGTACGCACGTGTCCATTCCTCTCCTGGGTTCTGAAACGCCTTCAGAGAACTAGATTGTTAGAATGCAGACCAACATGGTGTGATTGCTGATGCTCTGTTTCGTACCGTGAAGATATATTGGTCGCTAAACAATGCGCACTGAGGAAAAATGAAACCTTCAGTATACAGAAAGGACCAAAGGATTACAACTTTTTGCCCTCCTTTTGTGGCAGATTGTTGATAGCTGTCGCAGTTGCAACCACATACTTTTTCTGTAATGTAATGTAATATAATATAATACATTGTAGCAATATTGTATGGATACACAAAGAGATAAGATAAGCTTGCCATGCTTTTGCTATATTCCCTTCCCAACAGACACAGATGACTTCAGCCCCAATACGCTGATGAAAGCCCGTGTGCCACTGCTCCCCCATGCGGATTGTAGTCGTCGTTACAGGAACAAGATGACCCCGAGAATGTTGTGCGCCGGCTACCTGCAGACAGGCGGTGTCGACACATGTAACGTACGACAAAGTTTATTAAGAGTATTCAATATTACAGAGTCTTTTCGGTTTATGTCCTCTATCCAAATATAATGTTCAAGTATCAAAAACATTTGTGACACGGTTGTTGCCAATCGTTATGCCCAGGGAGACTCCGGCGGCCCGCTGGTGTGTGAGCGCGACGGCAGGTGGACGGTGTGGGGCATCACGTCCTTCGGCTTCGGCTGCGCCTCCCCGGGCTTCCCTGGTATCTACAGCCGCGTGGTCAACTTCCTGCCCTGGATCAATAACATCATCGGGGAAATCGTACATCTACCTTAGGGGGATTGTCTGTATGGGGATATAGAGCTTCACATCAGACGATCAACAACATCGATATCATCGGGAAAACCGTACAGCTACCCTAGGGGGCTTGTTTGTATGGGGATAGAGAGCTTCACATCAGACGATCAACAGCATCATCGGGTATCTACAGCCGCGTACAGCTACCTTTAGGGGGGCTTATCTGCATGGGATATAGAGCTTTACATCATACAATCAACAGCATCATCGGGGAATCGTATAGCTACCTTAGGGGGATTGTCTGCATGGATATAGCTTCACATCAGACAATCAACAGCAGCATCGGGGAAATCGTACAGCTACCTTTGGGGGCTTGTCTGCATGGAATATAGAGCTTCACATCAGGCAATCAACAGCATCATCGGGGAAATCGTACAACTACCTTAGGGAGCTTGTCTTAATGGGATAGAGAGCTTCACATCAGACGACATTTGTGGCTACAATAAAACACTCTGCAAATTACGTCTCAGTCTGAAATTTCTGCAGCAAACCGCGCGCACAACTTTTCTGCGCCTTAAAAATAACGCATTCGTAAAAATGCCGCCGCTTTGTTTCAAAACGACAAGAAGAATTTCTGGGCTTCAAGTTCAAGCTCACCTGCCTGACGCTGCACGCTTAAGCGCGCTTCCCACTTTTGAATCCGGAGTAATCCAACCGTTCATCCAGCAATCTCCTCACGAAACTTTGTTCGCCCATCATAGCCCACACTGTGCCAGAATTCGAAGCCTTGCTCCGCAATTTTTGTAGAAAACATCCGTTAAAATGTGAGAAAAATGCAGCTTTCTAGACATTTTGTGAGCTGAAATTAGGAGGACGGTACGTCCACGGACCACGCAAGGCCAAGGGAAGAATTCACAGCACCTGGTAAACCTGGAGGCAACGTGGTGGAAAATTTGAATATCACGTGACGTGATTAGACAAGGGTGGTTGTGATTGGCTCTCTAAGGATAATCGAGTCAAATTGCATCAAGACATTCTTGCACGGTTTCTTACTTAAAATAAGTTAGATATATTTTTTTATCATCTCCTCGTTGTCCTTTTAACCTATCCGGCCAAAGGAAGAAACTCGTGTAAGTCTAAACAACCAAAAATAGAAACAAATTTGTCTTAGGATACCCATGCAAGTTTACGTTGGCACATGACCACACCCAATTTTACTCCGTTTCCAGCCTTCCAACACCAATAGTATACCTAAACCTGCCAAGGGGGTGTACGTACCAGCTACAGGAGGAGTTATCAACTTAAGTTTCAACCAATATATGCTCGCACAGACCAATACAAGTTAATTCTTTCCGCGCAAAATTACACATGACGGCTCCCACAGTTGAGACTCTCCTTGCCAGACAGGAGGCTTGCCCACCTTACCCAACACACACACACACACACACACACACACACACACGCACACGCACACGCACACGCACACACACTCATATGTTCAATCATAAGTGCATTGATATCAACACATTAATTCACTGAACCATCACTAATTTATTCAGCCATCCATCCATCCATCCATTCATTTGTTCATCATGTATTTCATTCATCAATTGCAAGCTTAGACGTTCTTTTCTTCATTCATTCATTGAAAATGCGCTATTTAGTCAGTAAAGGGATAATCAACACAACACCACAGCGATCTAGTTTCACAGTTTTTAGTTGCTCTCACCAAAGTAGCATAACATGATTGTGATACATACTAAAGACAGCATGATAATACTGTGATACATAGTTGCATAAAAAAATCAATGTTTAACTTGATTGATTGAGGATTAAACATCAGGAACTATATACATTTCCTCGTTTTGGTTCTATAAATAGAAGTACAAAAATAAACATCTCTGTAATAACTTATAGTCTATACAATTATACTTATTATATACATTCTCTTCCTCGGCATCGTTAATCTACATTGACAATTTAAAATGGTCAGTCTAGTGCATCTCTAACAAACATTGAGTGCAAAATTTGTACTACTCAACTATGCACCGACGTTAGGATGTTGTAGTATTTACAAAACCTTCTTGATCTCGTCGTACATGACCAGCACGAAGGCGCCGCCCATGCCGCGGAGGATGTTGGAGAAGGCTCCCTTGAAGAGTGCGGACGACCCCTCGGTCTTGATGATCTTGCTCCAGCAGTCCAGGGTGTTCTTGTAGAGGATCTCCTTGCGGCCAGACTGCATCATCATGCGGCGCCGCACGGTGTCGAACGGGTAGGAGATGACTCCGGAGGCGGTGGTCACTCCCTGGGCGATGGCCCAGGTCAGGAAGAAGTTGTCGTAGCCGGCCGGCACCATGCCCTTGGCGGTGTCAAAGCCGCCGAAGTAGGCGGCGCGGTAGACGATGATGCCCTGGACGGACACTCCGAAGCCGCGGTACAGCCCTTGCATCCCGTCGGCCCTGTGGATCTTCTTCAGGCAGTCGGCGAGGCCGTTAAACTCGCGCTTGCCACCGCCTCCAACATCAGCAGCAAGGCGGGTCCGGGCGAAGTCCAGTGGGTAGACGAAGCACAGGGAGGTGGCCCCTGCTGCACCGCCGGACGCCAGGTTTCCGGCAAAGTAGCGCCAGAACTGAGTCTTCTTGTCCACGCCGCCCAGGAAGACCTTCTTGTAGGTGTCCTTGAAGGCGAAGTTCAAGGCCTGGGTGGGGAAGTAGCGGATGACGTTGGCCAGGTTGCCGCGCCACAGCGATGCCACGCCCTGCTCCTTGGTCACACGGGAGAAGCAGTCCACGATCCCCTTGTACTGCTTGTCCTTGGGGATGTCCTTTGACACTGCCTGCACCTGAACATAACAAAAAGAAAACACAAAGTTAGAGCGTGAGAAAGAAAATACAAAGACTACTTTACAATCGATGTCAGCATTCCAGAACATACAACGCAGAACAAGTATTAGTCAAAAGTTTTAGAACAAATGTTTGCGTTTCGAGATGTAAATTTATACATTCTAGAACTCAAAACAAAGTCGCAAAGCGAGACAAGGAAATGTTCTTACCTGCAGCAGCAGCTTGACTCTCTCAATGGGAGCCACCACAGTCTTGGAGACCCCGGCAGAGATCCCTCCAGCCAGGAAGTCCTTGATAAATCCGAATGCGTCAGACATCTTGATCACGTTCGATAGTAGAAGTACGAAATTCCAATCAGGAAAATTTCAAAATCGCTCTGCGAAGACTTGATCTCTTAGAGATTCAACAGGCAAAACTGATGGTCAAGTACGATTTTGGCCGCCTTATATACCCTTGGGTGACCTGGGGAACAATGGACAGCGGGCAGGGCGCTCCGAGATGCCGCAATCTGATTGGCTGATGCAGATACGAGGACAGGGCGCTCCGAGATGCCGCGATCTGATAGGCTGATGCAGATGCGAAGGGCAGGGCGCTCCGAGATGCCGCGATCTGATTGGCTCATGCAGATAGGAAGGCAGGGCACTCTGCCCCGTAGCCGTAGGCGGTCGTCGTGCTCCGGGCAGTCCTCCTTTATAACCCTTAGTTCCTATTGGTCAGGAGAACAATCAGTAGACTTCCGGCTCTGCTACTGTATTGGTCGATTTCTTTCAACGCTGATTGGCTAATGTCCGCAATATCATAAAGTAATTATGACGTCACAAAAAGATCGAAAAAAATTTCGACACGGCACGAGGATTTTGATTTTCGCCATTTCAGGTGGCCAAATGACGCAGATAGGAGGTTATTTCTGGTCTCAGATTTTTATCATGGTAGCTGGCATCCCCAACGTGATCTTGCATCTCTTTTTAGTCAGATCAAGGCTGTGATTTCAGCATTCAGACATCATTTTTAGATCTGATAGACACTGCCGATACTCCCGGACTTTTATGGCGTCACAAAGATATTGTCTAAGAAGCCAATGAGGATTGGAGAAAACAGGCCAATAGCAGAGTCGGGCGTCGTTCTAATTGTCCTTTTGACCAATGATAGGTAAGCTAGAAACAATCAGTGTTCAAAGGGGCGGACTGCCCGAAACTTATTTGTTTTTATTTCTGTCCGTTACTAGGCATGTCAAACCTACCCCCTTCCCGCATTAGAACGAAGCGGCCCGCGGGGCCGTAAATGTTTTTCAAAAAATCTTAAAAATCAACCGCTTGATTAATGCCAATCAAAATCCTTGTCTATAATCTATGGAATGTTGACTACGATACTATCTGATTTTTAGCTGACAATATCCATATAATAAGGAGCTAAAAATCATAAAAGTTGGAGATACAGCCGGAAAAATGCCCCGTTTTGACTCCGCGCGCGCGGCACGCTATTTCGAAGGCCGCCCGGCGGAGATGCAAATTTCAACTCAAAAGCCACAAGCCGCCGTGCATCGGCACCCGATTCATATACCATCACACGGTAGTGATCGTATGATGGTGGGTGAGCATCACACGATGGCCATCGGTATAAGGTACTACCTCCGTACCGTGCGGTATACCATCACGCGATGGTGATCCGTGATGGTGTGGCTGGTATAGCGCAGGGGTCATTGGAGAGGGTCAGCCCGGGTTAGTAAACAAACAAAATGGCGGCCAGACGGTATCCTTTCCCAGGGTCTTTCCCAGCTGTATGAGCACAGTGGGCAGGGCCTGTAGGAAAAAAATGTGGTAAGCGAGGATGTTGTTACTTTATACATTGTATAAATGAACTTCCTTGCTGCATAGTTTTGTAGACGTAACCCGTTTCAGTTGTTGCTCAGGGAACTATCCACTTCTCCGACATTCCTGGATAAAATGACAACATACAAATAAGGAATTTTTAGTAAGGTTAATGATTATTTGTCGGCACCACTTTAAGTTGTATAACGTTTGATAGTTAGTTAATCCTGAATCAACTACAGCTAGCCTGGTTACCAAACCCCAGCCCGATCTCAAGTATACACGAAAGATATATCTTGAGGTTGGGGTATGGAATCCAGGCTAAACTACAGCATGCAGCAGAAGCCAGTTCAAATTGCACGTCGGATAACCGCACACTTTAGTCAATTTGCACGGAATCCCCAAATCCCAAACCGGCTCCCATTCACTCCATTTTAGTGACTTCGCTTAATTGCACGGTGAAAAGTCACCAATGCCGTATAATTGCACAGAAATTGGTCAACCATCATCGACAAATTGACAGAAAATGCATGCTAAAAATCGGCATAGACGGACTATGATTTAGGCCAAGAACTGCTTGTGTAAAGGCACAATACCCACAGCACAACATGTATGAAATTGCCATTTATAGGAGAAAAAGAAAGAGATATTGTGGTAAGTCGTGGGCGGGTCCGCCGGGCTGGCCGGTACCATAAAGAGACGCCCGCTTCGTTGCTAAAGGCCGTCAAAGCCTGCATTATGAGTTGGGAGACAACTTGCCGTGATACACTCAATAAATGTTATCTATCCATCCACGGCAAATTACTCTAATTACGTTTAAGGTCGCGGGGAAATGCTTTTGCATTAAGGAGAAAATACTGGCAGTGGTTTTTTCAGTTCTTGGCAGCCTGTTGGAAACCACACCGCGACTCGGGTCCTACAGAATGATATAGCAATCACTTTTGGTGGTGTGATACTTTCGTGATCAGTGTCACTGATCTAACCGTGTCTAACAGTACAGTGCTGGCAATCAAACATGTCCCAGCATTGGACTGGACACTGTTCTAGGCTGACCTGTAATCATTGAAGTGTCACAGTGCACCACAGTGCACAGTATGTTGTAACGTATACACTATACAGTATACGGCCCAACTTTGTAATTTCGCATTATTGCACACGCCGGATAATTGCACAAAATACGCTGGCAAATAGGGTGTGCAATGGACCGATCCCGAAGCCCCGCCCCCTGTTCGATCATGTTCTACTAGTATTTCGAACACCTCCGTCAAAAACAGCGCTTGTCGGACAGAACTGGCCGCCACTGTTTAGCCTATAATAACGACTGACTTTGGTTTAGCTCCTTTGACCCTAAAATCCTCTCATACCAGGCCGAAAAAAATGCCCTGACTTCTTTGTTGAAGGCTACATCCACTTGGCACAGTCGTTTGAGGAGGGGGCTCATAAAGTTGAAGTATTTTAAAGGGCGTTATAATTTCAATCAAAGCAAACTTAGCGGGAGGCACCGCATATCATTACCTTGTTGGTGGGCATGAGTGTCCGGTTTCTGACATACGGTCGATGCACGTGAAAACCAGGGTACATCTATTTGTGACTGGGTTTCTACTGCGTTTGTTGCATGCATGCATAACAGCTGCATTAATGTTCATGATAAAAGCGAAATCAAGAAGAGAGCAGCTCAGGTACTCATGGAGAGGGAGCTAATTGTATTACGCACCATCTAATGCGACACCTCTACAAAGTCTGCCAGTGCAGAGTTCCATATCTTATACAACCCCTGCTCTACACGTGCATCCTGACCATCATCAATGTAACGCTATGCAGTGGCTCTCGCTACCACAATACCTATACTCGGTGGGTGTAGCCTTTGACAAAGAATAGCATAGCATTTTTCTTTGGCCATTCCTGTTCAACTGGGGCTATTTTTGACGGAGGTGTTCGAAATAGAATAGGGGGTTCCATCTTGCTCTATTTGTTCGAAATGACGTTCGATCGGGATCGGTCCATTAAACGGCTTCTACTGTATTATGATAATTTTGCAGTTGCAAAGAAATAGCTTTATCCAAATATGTAAGTCCTCATACAAAAATGGCAATTTGTCACTAAAATGACAGCCTCATGTATACTAGTAGCTTACAGTTGATTGACTACATTGTTTAGGTACGTACAGGTACCCGTAAATGTTACATAACTAGAGTACTTGGAGAAGAATCTTCGACCAGGTAGATAAGCCATTTTCACAGGCTATTTTCACAAGCATAGCAGTCATTGGTAACCTAGGGACTTTCAAATAAGCTGTGGTAAGATTGCCTAAACACATACTGGGTGTTTTATTATCAATATCATTACAGTAGAAGCCAGTTAATTGCACACCAGATAATCGCACACTTCTGTTACTTGCACGAAATCCCCAAATCCCGTGGTGTAGCGGTCCAGCTTAATAACTTTGCTTTGTTGCACAATTCGGATAATTGCACGAAACACACTGGCAAATGGGGTGTGCAATTAAGCGGCTTCCTCTGTACCATATTTGATTTACTCCTTTTCATTCTAATGCGATAGCTAGTTCATGATTTGTGGAGTAACCTTTATCCATTGTTTTTAAAGACAGTATTTAGAATAATATCACCTTAACAGTACCTTGACGGAGGGTAGTTACAAACTGCAATACATGTTATGCCTTGAAAATATTGCAACTTAAAATGTCTTTTAACTTGATATCCTTTAACATCCTGCAGACATACATGTAGGTTTATAGTATCCGTGTTTGGCTTTGGCGACCTATGTTATTACTCTGTGGCAGAGGCCCAGGGTGACCTCTGACGCAGAGTATTGTTGTTACCCTCGCCAAAAGGTTATGTTTTGAGCGTGTGTGTGTGTGTCTGTGTCTGTGTCTGACACGGCATACCTTGAGAAGCCTTGGATGGATCCTGATGATATTTGGTAGGTGGGTAGGGGTCAGGAAAACAAAGGTCAAGTTCAATATTGGGCCCTTAGCCTGTGGCTTGCTAAGGTACTGCAGCGGAACTCAGATAACTCGTGTTCTGGACATGCACTCACTGTGGTTGTGATTTTTGAGTGGTAGATAGCCCTTGGTACAGAGAGTAAGTGCTGTAAGTTTGGGCCAATTTCCTTTCAAACTTTGGATGAGAATAACTCAAGAATATAAGAACGGATCGTCTGAATTTTTGGTATGTAGATAACCTAAGTGATGAGTTACATAATGAAATATTAGTTATGCAAATCAACAGCTAATTCACATTATTATTGAGGAAAGTTTATAAATCGACTGCATTCCATGATAGGACTATCAAACTTGTTACATATGGAGCTGAGAAAGATAGAAATGTCGAGATATAATGAATTGCACATGCAAATGATGACCTCATTTGCATAAGTAATGAGAATATGTAATAATTCCATTCCATGACGGGAATTTTATACTTACAACATTATCAAGCTTAAGGTGAACATTATAAGTCATAAATCATGCAAATTAGTTTAATATTTACATAATTAATCAGGAAGCACTAAAATGACCTCTGCTACAATAAGACTTTCATACTTTGTAGTTTTGCCTATTGGATATAGAGGATGATCAACCAAGACAGATTATGCAAATCAGGACTTTATTTGCATAATCAAATGGGAATATTGTAGATACTTTACTTTAAAAATTCAAACCGTTTGGCCAATGTACGAGATCGTGGAACTACGTTCCATTTGCCGCATTCGTATGTAGTTTGGCATGTCGTTTTAACACAGTTGCGTGATATTTAATTTTTTTTTGCAGTAGCTGTTGGTAATTGTAATAGCTCATTGTAATAGTTTCAGAGACCACCCCTATATTTCAGGCATTGTGGAACAGGCCATGTATGTTAATTCGCTTATCTCCAAGCAGATATTGGGGGAGGGGGAGTACCAGTATGTGTTGTCTAATCTACAGATCAGCTGTCAGCGTAGAGGAATCCCTAAACAGATGTTAGACTCTGGCTTCCTCACACATTGTATTGGTCAGTGCCAGTGCTATAATAAACAAGTACATACTTTGTCCTTGTAAGCTATCAGTGATAAGCTATCAGTAATATTAGGGCTTCGTTTTCTTTCCTGTTCGTCATTAATTGTCTGTCTGGGACTGTCCATATTGCCAGCATGATATTCTTTGTTGCAGTCGATGCAGCAGAAACCATATATACGTCATGGAGTATGTTACATACATCACTTGTTATTGTTATTAGGTGGGCTGACTACTCTCTCTTGGCAGCCAGGGACTGAATTGCAAGGAGCAATATGCAGGGCAGCGCTTAATCACAAGCGCTTAATCACAAGAGTTGCTTCCATTCTTCGCTAACTCAGGTGACCTCTACTCAATACAACAGCAATTGCCCCACAAGGCTCAAGATTTTGAACCACTCCCAAGTTGGTAAGGACCCCTTAATTCTTTTCCATAACTTATTAAGTGTGGTGGGGTCTTTAACGTGCTCAGGGTGTGGCTCCGCTGAAATAGGGCCCTCCATTTAACGTCCTATCCAAAGGATGGCCCTTACCGAAGCTAGTTACTCATTTCCACCTGGGTGAAGTGAGGAAAGTCACATTAAGTGACTTTCCCAAGATTGGTGTCACAACAATGGATTAGAATCCAGAACCTCTGGGTTATGAATCAAACACCCTGCTGATTGTTAGCTGATTGTGCCACAGGACTGATTCCACACCACACCAGTCCCAGTGTTGGATAGGAAAATTAGCAGTTTGCAGGCCCGGATATAGGTTACCCCACAGATAAAGGTGAAGCAGTGTTTGGAAAGATCATTCATTTGAATACAACATTAAATCTTCCTCCATCCTCTTGTTTGGATAAAAGTCACAGTATGAGTGTATGGTTTTAGATTATGAATTAGGGAAATGAAGCTATAATATTATGGTACAGGTATAGCAGTAAACGTACAGCTTTGAACTTATCATCAGTGCTGAATGATTTTGTCCACACCATTTTAGTTTAGGTGCTACAGATCAGTTATTGATTGTTTGATGCTAATCATATTTATAGTAATAAATAATGTCTATCCCTATTCATGTTATTAGTTAACCCTCGGGCAAGACTTTTGTTATAAACTTTCTGTTGATATAAAAAGAGAAAATAGATTGATGTAGCATCTGTCAAACCTTACCATTTGAGTTTTGCACATTAAGGGTGGTTACTGGACCTGAAATATTGGACATTTGAAACCTTGGCACTGCGAGTTGATTAGCTTGCACCCAAATAATGCACGTTCATTATTATTTAGAGATAAGACGGGTCAATAGTGAAATAGTGTTTGAGTGAAAAAGCAGAGGCGGCATATCAAAAGAGTTCCTAGTACTTCCTACCAAGATTATCCACCTCTGCTGTACGATAAGAGACCGTGTCTAAAAAAACTGAATGTTGTGAACCATCCCCTGATAGTTGTAATATCACCAATTTCAATCCAATTGACTTTTTATATCTGTCTGGTTTATAGGTTTATATTGTATTAACAGTTAGTGCTGTACCAGTACAATAAATTAGGTTACAAATACCGGAACTCTGATGTACCACTACTGGACCTGTATCTAATAAGTGCAAGCCAGGCAGGATAACAGGTCAGGGGATGGCCACTTTGACAGATGAAATTACTGTGAAATTACCATTGCAGTCTCTGAGCCCCAGAAATAAACACGTTTTTATTGGTTCGAACATGTTTCTATTCTTATTGAACTTTGATTGACTTTTACTTGAACAAGTAGTTCAGGTACAGGTTCAGGTCCGGACCTGTACCTAAACTCCTGTACCTGTACCTAAAATTTGTTTAAGGCCTGGCTGAACACCACAAACGACTCTAATATACAGTGAATATGGGGCAACGACCTTGTGTGATGCTCTGGAGACAATGTTTATACATCTATTGATAAAAAAAACGCAGCAAATCCTACGTATTGACCAGTTATTTCGAGTTCGTCTGCTGGTTTCAAGATCGAAGAAATTCTTGGCCGCCATGTTGGATCGCCCGTGCTAGGAGTCTGCATTGGGAAGTTCTCGATACCTTCCTCGGCTCCATAGATGACGATCCAACATGGTGGCCAAGAATCGCTTTCATATTGAAACCGGACTAACTTGAAATAACTGGTCAATACGTAGGACTAATTGTTGCATTTTCTAAGTTCATAAATGTATAAACAATGTCTCCAGAGCATCAAGTCGTTGCCCTGCATATACTGCATACACTGCATATTAGAGTCATTTGTGGTGATTTGTGGTGTTTAGGCAGACCAGTACACAGCTCTATAGTATTACTATTAAGACACCTCTCCTTGCATACATCACTTTAGAATTATTTATTTTACCTTTTTTTGCCATTTTTTTTTACAAAAATATATATATTTGGCTGATCGCCCTTGTATTAAAGACAATTGACCTGAAAATTGGTATGAAGGACTGTGTGCTCACAGGAATTACCTTAAAATATTTGTGATATCTGACCATTTTTAGACCAACAATTTATTTTTTGGGCTCCTTTGCTTTTGTATTAAGGCCACACCAATTTAATTTGTTGCTTCTCGGATTTCCTGACCCATTTTTTTCCGATTTGGAAAAAAAAGACTTTAGTCTCAAGAAAAATAATATAGGTTTTGAAAAAAAACATTCCAGGGGCACATACTGCTGATAAGCCAATCATACAGCTTCCTTGTAGTCACATGATAGAAAACAACCAACACACATAATTTCAGTATAAAAACAATTCCCTTCATTCAGAACAGTGGTATCAAATCAAAGGAAGACATTCATTGGATAAATCATGCCATGAAAAGCTGAAAACTTGACTCTTTTTTTGTGTTATATAAGCCTCATATGTTCACCCCAGACTTTCTGCAAAATTTCACTCATTTATTTCTTTCGACCGACCGACCCAATATTTCTCTATAAAAATCTGAGAAGCAACAAATTAAATCGGTGTGGCCTAACACAGAATGACCATAAAATTGGTATAGAGGTGCATTGCCCATTGAACTTCATTCACACTTAGAAATATCAAACTTGACATTTTTGCCCATTTTTCAACCAAACATGTATATTTTGGGTTTCTGCACATAAAAACCAAATGACCTGGAATTTGTTATTTGCTCCTGAACAAATGTCAGCATTTCCAGTTGTTATTACCTTTGCCAAGAACATTCCAGCTGTGTGTCTGTATAACAAGGCAGCTTTTGTTCCAGACTTTTTAAAGAAAAATAGCTCAAGAAGGGGCCAATGAAGCATTAATTATAGTGAGTGGTATGTAGAAAATACATAGCATTTCATGATAGCACCCTCAAATATGTGACATATATTTTGAATGTTGATAGCCATGGAGGGTATCAAATACTTCACTCCACACAGCAAACACCATAGAATTGTGTCCTATGGACTCTTGCTTCTTGGAGACAGACAAAAATTAATGCTTGTGTAGATGTCATCCACATAATCAAAGTAAAGTAGCCTAAATTACAACTAATAGATGGTATCTTGCCAAAGTGTGATGTGCGGTCACAATGCTTAATAATGATTTTCTACCTAGCACTATTAACTGGCAATCTCATCGATCAGAATGTCAGAGTGAATTAGCACACAAACTACAAAGGAGAAAAAAATGATATTATTTGATGATAGGTGTCTGCACTCTTTATTGCAATTCATCAAGTTGACCTTAGTACTATCTGATAAGTAAGTCAACATGGACAAACAGAGTTTCCTATATGGTGCAACAGAGTCCCTGAACAACTCAAGGATTGTATGTTTCTCATTTATTCAACAATGATTATCATGTGCTGTTGCAATAGTTGTCAATAGTTGTTCCCTAGTGCAAGTGTTATACTTTGGAAGTCAGTCGGAAACACTATGACAGTCACTGTGTTTCATAATTATCATACTGGTATTGTAGGAAGGTGGCATCAATTTTAAACAAAAATAACTTTTTAAAAAATAAATCAAATAATGATACCACTACCTGTACTACTACTACTACTACTAACAGGCTCTAGTACTATCATGGATTAACTTCCTCTTCATCCTACACATTATGGCCAGATGCCATATCCGCAAATCTGTCTGCAATGTTGCGTAACAGCTCCATGGCGCTGACTGCAACGAAAAATAATAATGTTATAAATTGGTAGAAACACTTTTTTTCTTAAAAGATAAGTGAAAAATTAAGTGAAAAAGTGGGTAGCTTTGTGTGTGTGTTTGTGTGTGTGTGTGTGTGTTTGTGTGTGTGTGTGTGTGTGTGTATGTGTTTGTGTGCGTGTGATTGTATTGATGGGTCTTGATGAGACCTGGAAATGATAAATTTGGTCCCCTACGTCTGATTTTTGCCTCCTGGTGACAGACCTTAGTGCTGCAGCAGAACTTTTGGGTTTTGTATCTTTTGTCCTGGATATGCTACAGACTTCTAGAGTGGCAATTTTTTGTACAGTACACCCACAGTGAACAGGAAAAGGCTCCACATTGTACTTATGGGCCTTCTAACATAGTCTGTAGTACCCAGAAAGGACCTCGAGGTTTGATCATGCTGCCTTCAACTTAATGTACACAATGCTCCCAGAATGTTTACACTCAGCCGCCCTTGCAAACCTTGTAACATCTGAGATTAAGGTATTTGCTCACAATCGAATTTTCATCAAGGCAATAGACAGTAAATAAATGTGAAATTGAAACCTGTCAACTGTAATGCATTCGTACCACATCAACTACAATGTAACTCAAAAAGCTCTCCAGCTCAAGAACTGAAATATCAGGAAAAACATTGTCCTTTCATTAATTTCCAGCATACTTAGGCCACAGATGTTAAAGACCCCTTCAAACAAGAGGCATGAAAATTCATGGAAATTCTTACAATTCCTGGGTATTTGTAGTGAATTATTAAAAATTCTCACTGATTCCCTTAAACATCTATATTAGCTTATCCTATATGTCCTGGTCTAGATGTAGTGCTTAAAGACTAGGTTTTCAGGCTTTTTATCTAACTGATGTTAATTCTTGTATTTATTGAAGTTAATGAAAGGTAATTACCATTGGAGGATTTCTCAGATATTGGTAACTGGTCTTCAGGCTGATTGGTGTAAGATGTCTGGGGGGCGGCTTGGGGGGCTGGGATGGCCAACAGGGCTGACGTTCCTGGGACGTCCGTGGAAGCTGGGGCTGCTGTGAGGGCTGACAATCCTGGGACGTCCGTGGAAGCTGGGGCTGCTGTGAGGGCTGACAATCCTGGGATGTCCGTGGAAGCTGGGGCTGCTGTGAGGGCTGACAATCCTGGGATGTCCGTGGAAGCTGGGGCTGCTGTGAGGGCTGACAATCCTGGGATGTCCGTGGAAGCTGGGGCTGCTGTGAGGGCTGACAATCCTGGGATGTCCGTGGAAGCTGGGGCTGCTGTGAGGGCTGACAATCCTGGGATGTCCGTGGAAGCTGGGGCTGCTGTGAGGGCTGACGTTCCTGGGACGTCCGTGGAAGCTTGTCTCTCATCTACAACTGTGATACCAAGTAAGTTAAAGCACAATCCTGTTTTGTATTATTGGCTATTGATTGAAAAAAGTGCTTGTTTAGATGATGATTCTGTCTAATTAGTAAATACAAATCAATAACTAAACTCAAGGCCCATTATGTAATACTACTGATATTAGGACAACATTGCAATGTAGATTTTCCTATAACAGTTGTTTACATGGTGTATTACATCAACCCTTTTAGTTAGCAAAGTAGTGTGCCTTAATGATTAGTCCACCCTTCCAGGGTACCAGGGGATCTATTTTGAGGTGTTTTCAGAAACTTACTGGTACTTTGCAGCTTCATTTTGCACATATACACAAAGATCAGTAATATGAAAAAATATGCTGGAAAGTTGTTGTTCATGTCATTCCCTAAATGCGCTTTGAATTATTAAATGCTCAACTAATGAGCAAAAATGCTCACCACGAAGACTGATGTTGTCTGTTTGCTCCAGGACTGCTAGCAGCTTTCGCAGGTCTGGGAGCCCCATTGTGGAGAGTTCTCTGATCTGCACACCCTCAGGCAAGCCTTCCACAACTGCCTTCTTGTCCCTCACCATCCCGTATGGAAAGCCTTTCTTTCTCCGGAGACCCGGTGTTGCTTCTGAAATGTATTCAGCAATCCTATGGTTAATGGACTAGGGTTAGTCTTGTGGTGAATGAACAAGTATGACGCCTTTTCCTTTGCATCTTTGCATATAATCACAGAAAGGACAAAGTTGAGAAATTGTAGAGATACCTGTCATTAAACAAAACAGTTCTCATAAGAATTTTATTCCAAAACAGGACACACTTACTTGCTATGGCATTCAGTTTGTCTGTGACTTTCCCGACGACTTCTGCCCTTTCTTTTGCAGTTGCGATCTTCGTTGCTGGGAAATAGAGTGTTGGTAAGATAACCATAAATTAGCATAACTTTTTTAACATTCATCAGATTACCAGAACTAAGCAACATACATTCAACACGTTTTCCTTCAGTATGTGTCACTTCCTTTTCATACCAAAGCATGCCATAATTTGTATGTTCTATATCTGTACATTGAGCTGTGTTAGAAGTGCAGGTACAACATACATCATAGGACTTGAAAGAACACTTGCATAGTCAACTTATTGAGCAATTGCAATTCTGTGGGAGTCAACTGACCATTTATGTACATACAGTAGTTTTGATCAACTATTTAGGAAGGAAAACTGGCTGTGTGCAATCAGTTGTTAATTTAGCCTGTACTGCAGCCAAGTATGCCGAAAAGTATTTGAAGGCAATACAGTAATGACATTAACATAACAGCAGTGCTATGAATTACTTACGTGCACTAGGTCCACCCACTGCTAGAATAAACTGGGTGTCCAGGCCAGGCATTCTTTCCTGGAAGAATGCCCTTGCTTTTGGAGACCCATCATCCCACACACTCGGTGTGTTGGAGTCATACACTAGACAGAAAACGTCACAGCCCAGTGACTGCATTTTAGAAACCTACAAGAAAATGGGTGAGATATGCACAATCATGTAGAATATCAATGTGCATCTGTGACATACATAAGTGTACATAAGTGCCTGTATCCACCACAAGATGGAACAAAATATGATAAACATAATAGCCAGTGAGTGCATGATTTTGTGCAATGTTTAAGTGATGGAAGACTTCCAATTAAGAATTAATCTATATTTTGTGTATAGCATATTGTGGGTATTACATATCCAATATGTTTGTTTTGAACACCAATTATTATCATGGTGGTAGTTCTTATGGTCTATAGTAATATAGTGTGCATCCCAAGACATCTTATTTCCTTAATGCATTGACATTTACTATAAAGCTGTGTCTTTTGTGTTATGTGCACTTACAAGTTCAGCCATCTTTTTCTTCAGCTTCGTTGCAGCCATTCCTTTAGCTTGGGTACTCAGGTCATCCACGGTTGGGACGGTTGACTGTGCAGCCATCTCCTCATACTTCTGGCTCTCTTCAGGCTGCCGAGAGGCCCACGCCGCATTAGCTTCCGCTATTACAGATGGACCAGCCTTTCCTGCAAAAGAAAAAACATGTACATTTCTAGATCTGGCAATAAGTCAAGGCAGAAGTGGACAACATACCTTCAACATAAAAGTGTTACTGCTGAATCCATCTTGCAGTCTGAGTTACCTTCACCCAATGCTCTGTGATGGGTTACTTGTTTCCCTGTGCAACACTTTTAAAACTTTTTTCAAGAACCTCAATACAGCCCAACATATTTCGTATTTATATTTACCTTTCATGAACTCCTTCTTGAAAAGATCACAAGGCCTTTTCCTCCGTCCATAGGGGTCTGGCAACTTCTCTTTTCGCTTTTTCCCGCGGCCTTTTCGCTTCTCATTATCAATCCAGTGCTGTAAAAGAAAGCTTTTTAATCAGGGCCTGTTACATTACAGTAAAACCCTTTCATCTATAAAACCAACATATCCACAAAACAATGAAATTTTCAACAACTTTTTCAGGACCAATACTCAGTTTGATCAGTGTGTACCTTTGTGTTGGAAGAAAGTTTAGCCTTGCACTCTAATTACTACCTTCAAAGATGAGTTTCCATGATGATTTGAGAAAAAAATTGTACCATTGTTTAAAAATACTGTAGTGTAACATTATAACGACTGTGCTCAAGTCGTGTTGATATTGAAAGCTAAATCATTGATAAATCATATTTAACAGCTAATGAATACTAGGCGTAATTCTCTGCCTCTCGTGTCCCACCAGATAAAGTGTTATTTGTCTACTTTGCATTTGACAGAACTGACTTTGTGTGCATGGACCTCCTATTGAGTTGCACCTTTGGGTCATTCATGATGCCTCCAAAACCACCTTGGTGTTGCACAGGCGAATTGTCTGAATTTAGCTTTGAGCATTGCCAGGAACCCCCATGCAGACCCTCTTCTCAGACTTGACAGGGTGGTTTTGCCCACCATTGTGGTTTTGCCCACCATTCCCCGGACCGGACAGGGTTTTCCCAAAACCCCTCTCTCAGTATGTCACAATGACTCACATTCTTGTAAACGAAATAGGTGTAATGTGAGTCACTATAAGTTCATCATGTCATGAGAGAATGACGGAGATACACTACGGGTCAGGCGAGGGGAAGATTTGTTGGGTAGAGGAGGACACGATTAATAATAGAAGTATATGGTTATATTTCACGCACCTTGACCGTAAGTTCGGGAAGACCGGTGGTCTGAACTGCCATCTTGAGTTTCTCTCTGCCTTCATCCGTCCCATAGTTCGTCATGCCAGAACTCCAGAACTCTAGCAGAGTTTTCCTACAGCCAGCAACAGTGGGCCTTGTCATGGAAAGACAAATCATATCAGCTGTCAGCCTGTTGGAGGCAAATACGTTCCCTACAGCCAAGGAGGTTCTCGGTTCCTTACAGCCAAATTGTTAGGCTAGATTAATTACTGGTACGGAGTCCATTAGCTATCAGCTCTCTGTACCTCTACAGTGTTGGGTAAGTTTCCCTACTCAGGACACCGTACTCCTGCCTGATAGCTTCACCACCGTGCCTTCACAGAACAGATCACAGCAGCGTTGCCATTTTGATGGTTTATGCCGATTCCCGTTTTCTAAGGCTGGAAAATAAGTTTATGCCCCACTTCTACACGGAAACTCCCTTCTTCCCCAAATTCCATTTCCAAGCGCTCACCTAGCACCTAGGTAAAAGCCAGTATAATCTGGAGGCTTAGATACAAAGAAACAAACAAATATGATCAAATATGCATTCAAAAATCAAAAGATACAAAATACAAGGATGTTATACAGAGAACCTCCCTGCAAAATTGTATTAATAAACGGCTTATGATATTACATTAAAAATTGTACTTACTCGGACAATGGAGTCCCATCGGACTCACATGGTGTGGCCATGATTCGCTATCAGTTGAAAAACGTTGCAATTTCGCTTAGGCTTGTAAAAGCAACAACTAACAGACAGACTCGGAAACTTTTCAACACAATTACTGCGTACACCAGCGCAAGCGCGTTTGATTCATGCAAATGACAGTCACTGTCTTTGGTCTTTGACGCTCACCAAGTCACTTTGACGCGCGGGTGTGAATTGTTTTGATGAAAAGTTCCACTTCCTGTCGGCGTACACGTGAGCCACCCCCTACCCACTTACTGATTGATTCCATCCTCTCGCTCTCTCCTCCCATTCCCTATCACCATCCCAGCTCATACTCTCCAAGCAGAGGTTGAATGGAAATTATAATAGAAACTCTGGTGGTGAAGATGGTAGTGGTCTGTTGTTGGAGCACCTATAATGAAGGATCAGGAGGTAGCCTTGTGGCTCCTACCTGACCACCGTGTATAATACTTCTTGACTATGACAAAGAAATACAGAATTAAGACAATTTATTCTGATCAGAAACTCTGATTTCAGTTAAGATGTTAATACAGTCCCATGTCTTCCAATATGCAGATGGCCAAGCAATTTCGCTGAAGTTGGCAAGACAACTAACGACAACAAACACAAAGCTCCAAAAGACCGTAGATGATTACAACGCACTGGCAACGCAGTGGGAGCCAAAACATCCCAATTTTCCAGTGTCCATCCCGGTTCGGGAGGCAACCTATCCCTCTTGGAAAACCTACTTGGGCCCGGGACCCAAATATGATTGGTGAACTTTAGAAAAGAAATGTCATAAACTTTTAAATACTGCAGGTATCTAGGAGTTGGTTATATACCCCGTCAAAAAAGTCAAACCGGGTCCATAGAACGCTGACGTGTGGCGTTTTAGAAAAGACACCTGGTACTTTTCCCGGGACGTTACCTTGCAATTAGCCCCACGGCATGGAATTTGCAAATTAACATCATTTGTCTGGATTCCCAGACCAAACTTAGGAAAAAAAAAAGAAGAAAGAGAGAAGAAGAGGAAAGAGGGAAAGAGAAGAAAGAGAGAAAAAGAAGGGAGGAAAAAAAGGGAGGAAAAGAAGGAGGGAAGAGAAGAAAAGAGAAAAAGGGGGAAAAAGGAGAGAAAAAGAAAGAGAAGAGAAGAGGAGGAGAGGAGGGAAAAAGAGAAGAGAGGAGAAAGGAAAAAAGAGGAAGAAGGAAAAAAGAGAAAAGGGAGGAAATAAGGAAAGAGAAGAAAAGAAAGGAAAGAAAAAAGAAAAGGGGAGAAAGGAAAGAGGAAAAAAAGGAAAAGAGAAAAAAGAGGGAAGGAAAGGGAGAGAAAGGAGAGGGAAAGAGGAAAGAAAAGAAAGAAGAGGGAGAAGAGAAGGAGAAAGAAAAGAAGAAAAAGGGAAAGAGAAAAAAGAAGAGAGAGAGAGAAGGGGAAAAAAGAAAAAAAAGAGAGAGGGAAGAAGAAAAAAGAGGGAGAGGAGAAGAAAAAGGAAAGAGAAAGAAAAAAAAAAAGAGGGAGAGGAGAGGAAGAAAAGAAAGGAGGAAAAAAAGGAAGAAAGAGAAGAGAGAAAACGAGAGAGAGAGGAAAGAGGAAAAGAGAAAAGAAGAGGAAAAAAAAAAGGAAGAAAGAGGAGGGGAGGAGGAGAAAGGAAGAAAGAAAAAGAAAAGAAAGGGAGAAGAAAAGAAAAAGGAGAAAAAAAAGGAAAGGAAGGAGAGAAAAGGAGAGGAAGAAAAAAAAAAAGAAGAAAGAGAAGAGGGAGGAGGGAAGAAGAAAGAAGGGAGGAGAAGAAGGTCGAGGGAAAGAAAGGGAGGAGAAGAGAAAAAAAAAAAAGAGAGAGAAGAGAAAAGAGGAAGGACAGAGAGGAGAAAAAAAAAGAAAAGGAAGAAAAGGGAGGAGAAAATGAAGAGCACAAAAAAATATATTTTTCCGACTACTACTATATCTGCCCCATTCAACCTCTGCTTGGAGAGTACCCAGCTCTTTCCTAGTCTTCTCGCGAACGGGCTGCATTAACAACCACCCGCCCCTCGTTAGGCTGTTAGTTTTACGACTTCTCAAAGTTGTACGTACAGTTAAACCGCGCTGGTATGTTGTCTTCTCGTAGTTACACCTGCATAACTTCGTACTTGCAGCCTACCGCTTATTGTTAGTGGACATTTAACATCTTACTCTACGATCAGCTGAACCTTAGTTCCCGTTGCAAGTTTTAGTATGTACACTTTAATACTCGTTATCAATATGGACAAAACCTCCAGTTCCTTCTCCAAATGTAATACTGCTATCTCGTTATGTTGTTTTGCAGTACCTTACCTTATCTTACTACACGATCATCTGAACCTTAGTTCACGTTCCAAGTTTTAGTATGTACACTAAGACACTCGTTATGGACAAAACCTTAAGTTCCTTCTACAAATGTATTACTGCTATCTCGTTATGTTGTTTTCATCACAGAGGGCAATAAATGCCAGCCGTGTGCTGACGGTGGCCAACTACCATTCCCGTTGTCTTGTGTACATAGACAGGGAGTTCTCTTCGGAGCTTGCGAAGAAGAGAAGCTCTTTTTTAACATGCGCACAGGTGAGAAGTTTGACACAGCAAGCCGGGGTATAACAAAATAACAAAGGGCAACGACATCTATTCTGCCTGACTACTGTCCGAAAATGAATTTTATATCAACCTTTTTTTTTTTTTTTTTTTTTGTTTCCTTTTCTAAGAACGGTTCGCCACTTTTCGTTCCTAATCCTAGGTGTAGGTTTTCTTTTTATAGACGTCGGTTGAAGTGAACAAACCTTAGCTTTCATCAAGATAAAAGCTACTTGATCAAACAGACATACAGTTTAACAACGCATCAGAGCGCTGGTGTTATCAACGTCATATTGTAGTTAGACAGATATACATTTTACATGTAGGACCATATATTGACAAACGGAACACAGGCGCAATACGTCGATGATATATATACATCCAGGTAATAAGATAGCTATTACTCAAGCAGCTGAATATGATTTAGGAAAAGGTCAGACTTTTGTCGGACAGTATCCACTATTTCGTCTGGCACGATGTTTTTTTACCTAATTTTCAACGTCTAGATCTGTGCATAATGTTCATGAAGCACTATATCACCGTGAATATATAGACATCGAAAGGGTCGGCAGGTTTTCGCTATGTACAGTCGACCGGAAACACAACTTGGCCTAAGCCTTTACGGTGCCTGAAGCAGACCTGGAAATGTCGGGACACATTTTCGGACTGGATGCTACATCTAAAGGTGGGTTCACACCTGCGTATATATTTAAGTCCGTATGAGGCGCGCATGGAAGTATTAGCCTCCACCAGGCCCCACAGGTCGTAGGAAAAAAAATAGAAATTGGACAAACGTAAACAGGCAACATGTCAGACGGGTTAGCTAGGTCGCTAACCATACTTCTCGGTGAGCTAACTCATCTGACATGTTATGTATCTATATTTGTCCAATTTGTACTATTTTTGCCGCGACCTGTGGAGCCTGGTAGAGACTAAAAGCTTCATACGCACCTCAAACGGACTTGAAGATATACGCATGTGTGACCCCACCTTTAACAAGGACTTGATGTAAATATAGGGTACTTTCAACACATAAGGTCGCGCGCTGACACTATACTAGAATTTAAAAGGAAACTAAACTCCAGAAGGGAGTGTTATTTTCCAACTCACTAAACTCATGCAGACACTACCCATGCATTTCCCATACGTATAGACAGTTCCTTCATCGTAAATATTTTCAGCATAATGGAGGGGCGAGACAGCAAATTGTTAGATATCAAACAACACAACACAAAACAAGACGAGTTTTAACATCACTCCTCCGAATTGGTTTTGTAACCGTACTTTATTGTCAGACGCATTGTATTAAGCCATAACTTGAGATTAAATAATATAATGAAAGAGTAACGTGAGAGTTTAGCACAAAACTGAATTGTTTTTAAGAATATATTGCGAAGTAACATGCGTGTTTTAGTTCCTAAAATTGGTATCTATCGGAAAATTAACGTCTAAATCACAATGATTCTTCTTCATCAAAATTTTTCATCAAAATCATATGTGTGTGTGTGTGTGTGTATGTGTGTGTGTGTGTGTGTGTGCGTGTGTGAGTGTATGTGTGTGTGCGTGTGTGCGTGTATGTGTGTGTGTGTGTGTGTGTGCGTGCGTGAGTGTGTGTGTGTGTGTGAGTGTATGTGTGTGTGCGTGTATGTGTGTGTGTGTGTGAGTGTATGTGTGTGTGCGTGTGTGCGTGTATGTGTGTGCGCTCAAACCAATTCAGATTTCAACGTCTGCTTGGGGATTGGGTGTCTGGGTTTGTGTACGTACAGCATGATGAATTCGATAACCCGATAGATGATCAGAGATTAACCTGAAATTTTTACACCAAAAGGCAGGTATGGTTATCTACATGTAGTGTAAAAAGGTTTTCTCTATCGCCACTTAGTGGGAAGATATAAGTCATCTTTTTGCCTTACTTTTGGAGCAGGTGCTAAAACGCGCCCCTGCAGTCCGTCAGTACAGAAATGATGTTGGGGTAAGTTGTTATATGACGAAAAAGACGTACCCTTTCATATAACAGTGTCAAAGACAAGTCAGATGTATCACTTCTTCGTTTCTGAGTGGTAGCGCTTAGTGGTTGGGCAGAAACGTCAACTTTTGTTACAAAGTTGAGAGAAATATATGTCCATTAAAACTCCAAAACTTCACCTGAACGTAGCTCAAAAACGAAAGATTCTCTCGCAATGGAAATTCTCACACGACTTATATAAGCTCACACAAAGCGGTGTGCCAAATTTGAAAGAAATACGTTTAGTTATAGGTTAGCTACGAAAAAAGCGCACTTGTGGTTACGCGCCAGACTAGCACGCATATGACCTGCAACGTTCCGCACAGACAAATGCAGCTAGATTTGGAGTGCATCACGCAGAATTGTGTTTTACTCTCTAACTCAAGAATGGCACTATGCCCATGGCTGAAATTTTTACACCAGAAGGCAGGTATGGTTATCTACATGTAGTGTAAAAAGGTTTTCTCTATCGCCACTTAGTGGGAAGATATAAGTCATCTTTTTGCCTTACTTTTGGAGCAGGTGCTAAAACGCGCCCCTGCAGTCCGTCAGTACAGAAATGATGTTGGGGTAAGTTGTTATATGACGAAAAAGACGTACCCTTTCATATAACAGTGTCAAAGACAAGTCAATCACTTCTTCGTGGTATCGCTCAATGGTAAACGTCAAGTTTTGTTATAAGGTTGAGAGAAATATATATTTTGTTAACTTGAAAACGAATGGTCCTACCGCAGATGCAATTTACACATGGGCTGAATAGGCTTACATGGATAGGTGTACCAACTTTGAAAGGAATCTTTCTGAGTGTTTTAGGCGAGATGGAAAAAAAATGTTGCAGTTTCGCGTGGCGAGGACAAATTAATTACGTATTTTATTTTTAATTAAATTATGGTATGCGACAGCTAGGTTGAAGAATCAGTTAGGTGGATATTTAGGAGATTATGTGCGACGATGGGCAAATGTGAACATCATAGGATACTTAAGGATGGTGGATTTTACCTTCGATTTACGGGGATCACCGTGCGGTATACGAGGCATGCATGCTATCGTTGGTACATCGTACGATGTATGTGCCCTAAGTTTAGCGCTTAATTCAGAAACGAATCACCCTCTCGCAATGGGAAGTTATTAAAAGAAAAGGGATTGAGTAAGATCACACAAATACGAGTGCCAAATTTGAAGGAAATAAAAAAAAATCAGGAAATGTAATATAGGAAATGTAATCTTGCATTAATGTTTCAGTCGTGGCTAGGTCTAGTGCCCCGCCCCCTGGCTGGATGTATTTCACCACAAAATGTTGTGTCATTTACAGTCCGTTTCAGTAACACCCATATTCATGAGCCCAAGAGGTTGCCAAAATTTGACTGTTCTAATTGCCAATACCCTGTGATCAAATAGATAGACACTTGCAAATTTTGTAAAAAAAAAGTATGTCTGAGACTTTCACTCTGAATCCATTTTACTCTTCTCTGCTCAGTCACAGAAATCAAGCCATATAAGTTGTGCGACCTGTATACAGGTGTTAACTGTCGAATAATAAACGAGAATGATTTTTATTCTATGCATCAAAGAATATGAACATACAAGAAAATGGAAGTAATAAGTCACAAACAGGTGTGCTTTCATTGTTTAGTAACAACTTCATTATTATGGACCTGTAGAATATAATCTAAATACAAACTATACACAATTTCTGCTTTGAACAGCTCCGTGACAGAATCTGTTAATATGTTGACAACTTGGGGCAACAAAAGACATCTCGCCTCCTGTTACAACTATGAAAGAAGTCAGCTATGTAAAATTTTACAGTTGGAAAAAAAAAACCTCTCAATATTTCAAAACCCACTACGGAAGGGACACTTTCTCTGTACTGGTTACAAAAAGAAGTCTGGACATATGCACGATTTAGATTTACCAAATCACATTAGCGTTACCACATGTCCTACATTGTAACACATTATGAATATATGTCAAGCTACCTACTTGTAGGAGGATTATGTACATAACACTACATATTATACATATTTGGCATAGAAAGTCTACTAAAAAGCTCCGGATTAGTTTACTCAATTCAAACTCCAAATCTAAAAAGGTAGACATAACTGCATTCTTTTTCAGCAGAGAATGTCCCAATACTGTAAATTAAGACATTGTACATAATACAGCAAAGAAATGTCCTTTTCAATCTCATACAAGATAAGTTGCATATACTCATATTTACTATGGCAATTAGACCAGGAATGACCAATATAGACTACAGCTGTCCATACATTCATGTCCATTATAGGAAGTGAGAAGAGGTTGAACATATGCATACTAGCAACATGAAATTATAATAATTCCTCATCAACATTATTTGCACAAGTAATAGCTTAAACATAGAATTAGGTTATTCATGGTGTTATTTGCAATCATCATCCAAGAACGTGTAATAAAATAAACTTATCTATCTAATCACAATCATTGTCATCATCCATCCAAGAATCAACATCTGGCAATGCTTCATCATCACATTCACTCTCATCTTCTGACAGTGAATCACATATATAGTCAAGGCAGTCAGGGTTTTTAAAAGGGAAAAGTACGAGGTATGTTGTCTTTACAGTAGGCAGTTCTAGGTCAGGGTCATGATGGCGGAAGAAATCATACATGGATACCAGTCTCTTTTCAAGCATAACTACATGGGTGGTCAATGTTGCTACTCTTCCACTTGTTAAATCATCACACTTCATGATTTCTGCCTCCACAAGCTCCCTCTCTGTCTGGAAGTGGTTGAAAACATCCTTCATCTCCTGTCGCACCATCTCCACCTCTTCTTCTGCTCGCTGCAGGAGATTGAGGTGCTCTATTGCCCTGCGCTGAACACTCCGTGGCAACCCTGGCTCCTCCTGTTTAGATACAATAGGAACATAAACAGCAGATAAGTCCAGCTTTTATCCAAAATAGTGTTGCATACATCAGGAACCAAAATCAAACATTCAATCAACTATCTTGCATGCAGTGATTCATGCAGTGATCAGTTCTTCAGGTCACTCCAATATTGCGTTTAGACATAAAGTGCCTATAGACTGACTGACTGTGCATAATAGTGAATAAAGTAGTAATAGCCTTTATTGCACATTCATGCCCTATCGGGCTAAGTACAGGCATATTGATACAAAGGGTAGTAATACAGTAGACATGGTTTCTAATACTAATCTAAAACATAGATAAAAAGGTTTATCTAGGATATTGATTAGCTAATGTAAAGTCCTTAAAGAGAATGGTTGATATATTGAAGCATTTGGCAATTCACCATCTACTCAAGTAAGCTTGGTTTCTTAAGTGGTGTAATTAAAGGGCCACTTAAGTCAGAAGCAGGTATTATTTTCTACATAATATTGTTATGAGACTCAGTACATAATAATATTTATTTGCAAATCCATGCCCGTAGGCTAATTGCAATGATACAGACAGTGAAAAGTAACAAGTGTCTATTCTAAATACACACACGTCAGCTATCTATGTACATGCTTCTACTTTCTTTACTGGGTATATAATCAACCTCTAGATACCTGAGTATCTAAAAGTTTATGACATATCTTTACTAAACTCACCAACATATTTGGGTCCAGGCACAAGTAGGTTTGCCAAGAGGGATCGGTTGCCTCCCGAAACTGGATGGACACTGGAAAATTGGGATGTTTTGGCTCCCACTGCGTTGCCACTGCGTTGTACTCATCTACGGTCTTTTGGAGCTTTGTGTTTGTTGTCGTTAGTTGTCTTGCCAACTTCAGCGAAATTGCTTGGCCATCTGCATATTGGAAGACATGGGACTGTATTAACATCTTAACTGAAATCTGAGTTTCTGATCAGAATAAATTGTCTTAATTCTGTATTTCTTTGTCATAGTCAAGAAGTATTATACACGGTGGTCAGGTAGGAGCCACAAGGCTACCTCCTGATCCTTCCTTATAGGTGCACCAACAACAGACCACTGCCATCTTCACCACCAGACGTGTCTGCTGATAGCTGCTATGACCCCTGCCATTCAGTATTGAAGAAGACAATCTCTAATCCTAAGACAGTAGCACTTAAGGCTGTATCATCTCTATATAATCACTATAATCATGTGTATAGTATGTGATGTTTGAAGTACAAGAAAAACTGTTCAAGTTACAACATTTAACTGGTGTTAAACTACTCACCAGGATACTTCCTCTTGAGGGAAGTTAAAAAGCACCGCTCATACGAAAGGCCACGCATACGGGATAAAAGGGCGGACCTAACTGCCAAGTCAACCTCTTTCATTGTTGCAACAAATTGGTGGCTGGATGTTGACCAACGTGCAGATATGCGGTGCGTTCGCTCAAGTTCACTCAGTTGCTGGTCCAGCCTAGAGAAAATGAAAAAGAAGTTTGGAAAGAAAGTTAGCTTTATCACAAAAACTGAGTGGTCATGAAGGCTTAACAAATTACTAGACAGAGAAAAACACAGAGTATGGTATATCAAAAAATAGATTATTCATTTTTGATTTCTACCATCTTCTTTGACTTTGGCATTCTAAAACATTAGTATCCATTTACCAGCATTATTCTTTTGCCATTTTAATATTTACTTATTAGCAGCTACGATTTACAGTATGGTTGAAAAAGTTTTTTTTTAAACGGATGAAAATTGAGGCACGTACATGTCATCGATGTCATACATCTAATCAAATCAAAATGGCCTAGTAACTAGCCAACATGTCTAGATACAGTAGAAGCCAATTACTTGCACAACAGATAACCACACAATCCAACGCGGTCCAGCTGGATAACGCTGCATTATTGTACCATCCGGATAATTGCACAAAAATGATGGCAAGTGGGGATAATTAAACGGCATCTACTGTATATTAAAAAAAGGACGTCTACTTTCCTGCATAAAGCATCAGTGAAATCATAAATCATCCAGCATTCCAATTCCATGTGTAAAGACATGTCATTTAGAAAGGCATACATTGTGTATAGGCATAAAGTATGTAACCAATGTCTAAAATTTGCATTACATGATAATTACTCCAATGAATTCTGTAGAACATGGGGTCCTTGTATTCTAACTATAACTAAGGCCAAGGAAAAAAGTGTTGTGTTTCCTGTTTCAGTATGTAGGTACGATTAACTTGTCTTTTTTGGAAGCAGGCTCAGGTATCAGAAGAAAAAAACATTATGCTCACTGCCAGTGGCCGACCCAATATCAAGGCTAGGGTCGGCAGTTTTTTCTAGGGCCAGTTGCGTATCAGGAAACACACAAAACATTTTTTTCCAAGGACTAAGCGAGAACTATAAGAAAGTGAAAATTAATACATACTTCAAAAATGAAGACTGGTATACGTCCACATCGCTACTCTCCTCCCCCATTGAAAGTATCTGTTCCCTAAAAATAAATACATTTTAAGGAACAGTTATATGGGTGTCCATACAGTTCATTTCTGGTATGAATTAAACAGATCAAGTTGATGAAAGTACAGGGCATTCTTCTATGCATCATTAACAGGATCAGGTAGTGATGGTATTTGTATTATGATATAGAAAACAACAACTGCTGGCATGCATATCAGACTGAGAAACAATTCAGAGTGCATCTTAACAATGTAAGAAATTGAATTAAATAGCCAATGACAAAGATGGAATAGAGATGCTCACCGCACTGTCTTTAACTGAAGCAACTTTGTCACATACAAAGTTTTCCACTTGTCTTCTTTTGCTACATAACATGATGAAAAGGTGACTAAGCATATGTATGCTGTTTTTTATGAGAACAATCACTGGTAACAACTAATAGCACGAATATCAAGTGATGAAACAAAGCATAAAAATAATTCATTGCCATGATTTACAATTTGCAACTTCATTAAATATTGTATAAATAAGCAATCTTCAATGCACACATATATATACATATATCATGTCATTAAAACATGGCAATGCTTCAATTCAATAAGACGATTTGACTTATACCATTTGTAAGAATTGAAGAAATTAATAGTACTGGCAGCTTTACACTGAGATACAAGTGCTGTTAAATTCCATGAAGGACCTGTTGCAGGAGAGGTGGTTATCGTTTACTAAATTCAAGGAGTATAGAATAAAAGGTTGATGTCTTTGATAGATTACAAAGAAAAAGAATTGAAAGGGCCTTTTATAGAAGTACAAATGTACGTGTATGTAGTCAGTTTTTAGAATTAATATCTTTATCAGAGAAAAACACTTACAGGTGGACTGCTTTTCAGTATTGATGACATCCTTTTCTCTCTGAGCCCATGACTTGATGTCATCCATTGACACTGAGGAAGTTGTTACGTGAAAATATAAGACGTACATAATTACAAGTGAGATGTTCTACCCAAACTACTTCATGTGTAATTGAAAACAGTCAAGAATTAGATGTATGTTATAAGCATAATTATACAGATCACAAATAAATTCATGGGATAACTATGCCTGCAAAGAACATTATAAATGCATGTACCAGCATTTGTTTCTAGAATTGTCAGCATAGCAAAAATAGCAGAAACCAATGACAGAAAGCAAAACACCTACCATTTGCGTCAGCCATGACTGCATCTAGCCCTTCTTTGGCGACACAGCCAGCCTTTTCTGCACTTTGCTTCTTCTTGACAAGGGCGACTTCTAAAATGTTGACCAATAGAAACAGTAGTTTAGATAAATCATAAGCAATGAAACAGACTGAAGGCAACTAACAGCTCGGGATATTACAGCAGATGGGAAAGTCAGACTATTACCAATATCAAGTGTCTTCCGGCGCGAATAATGTAACAGCCCATCTGTCAGCAAGTCTAAACGGCGTGTTGGAGTCATTTCTTTGGTAATCCTGGAGAAGCGTCTAAGGAAGGCCCACATCCGCTCTACTGCCTCTCCATCAGTAAGTCCGAACCCAGGCAGCCTTCTTGTGCTGTAATTCAGCTGTGAATAAAGAAAGGTGAAAGAAGAATATAACAGTTTATTGCAAAATTAATAGCCCTGCCTGTCAAATACACAATTGGCATATTGAATGTTAGATAAATTATCCATTATGGAGTTTGTGCAATAAGATGAACTTTACCTGGCATGATGTCTTATGGCCGTAGGAATGGAAAACATCCAGTGCAAGTGTCACCTTACCCAGTAGGTCATTCTGGCGTGTTTTCTATGGAGGAAACACATTATAAGTTACAAATACATGTATGGAATACTCCATGAACACTCATAATTCATGGTACACACATCAGGCAACACAATATTGACATCCCAAGCTCTACGCAAAGAATGGAGATACAATAATTTGATCTTATGTCTACATATTTACCCAGGAACATTACACTGAGATGAACAAAGGAAAAGACTAGCTTGTAACAGCCATAGATAAAAACTAGAAGAAACTGAATTGCATCATTTTGTCTAAAGCATGCAAAAATGTACATGTCTTCATGTAACAACAGGATGGGATGGAGTGGGATAAAGTTCACTGATAAAATACCTAAAAATGACAGGAAGAAATCACACAATATAAGCTGTCTGAAACACAGCAATATCATGCAGCTAAACATGTATCACAGTAAAAGTAGCATCATGGTAAAGGTAAGGTTTGTCTGGTGTACCTAATCTGGAATACTTGTATTACCTGCACCAATGAAGGTATACAGAAAAGCTACCTTGAGCCATTGAAGCATAAAAATTATGAAAAGATACATGAGTGACCAAGATTAATCCTTTCAATGGTGTTACCATGAGTATGTACCTTGAGATGGGAGTGAAGTTTGCATGCGATGTCATAGATCACTTTAAGCTTGATGTTACGTCCTGCCACATCTGCCAGCAGCTCTTCTATAAGGCATACTGGGTATGCAAACCTACAGGCAATGGCAACATATAGGTCAGTAAGCACGACTGAGTCAGACTTTATTCAGACATTATGACAATGAAAATACCAATTATAAATGTATGCTACTTCTACAATTTTAACAACAGAGGGACAATTACAAATAACAATTTAAGTAGAAAGAGAGTGGCTACAATGTACATGATGGCCTGACTGTTACTTTGGGTGGACAGTGCTATCACTGCTATGGAATTGCACTCAACACATTTTTCAAAGGTAATTGACTAACTTAAGTTTTTGACTAGACTAAGATAAGAACAAAAATGTAACAAAACTCACCGTTCTCCGTGTATCATGTTTAGAAAACATCTAGGAATCTCATGGCGGCATACACTTCCAAACACCCCAGAAACATCAAGCTTTTTCTGCTTTCCCTGTGAGCGTATGATGCTGCCTGCTCTGAAGTTGCTGCAATCCTAGAGGGAAAGAAAATATTATGGGTAAAAAAGCCCAATACGCCCATCATATGCATATCTATTCTCAGAAAATTGTGCTAAACTTTGATGACATAATGCCTCATACATTGTCACAGGCTAGTAGAGGCTACAGTACAATGTAGGATGCATTGACCAGACAGTCTTTGGATATACCATAAAGCCAGTGATTTTGAATAATGTGTACTTCCATAATTTTCTATTAGCATATATGTGCCATATAATTTTTGTGAAGGTAAAAGTGAGTGATAACTAAAGTTTGTATGAACAGATAAATAATACAGGATACAAACATGAGATGGCAGTGAGAGGAGATCGTCACTGTTGTTTTTCAGGCTATGTTCCTTGTAAGTTGAAGTTTAACCTCTCTATTTCTCCTTCCAATATGTCCCAATGCTTTTAAAGCTATTATTACCCAACACCATATGTGTACCAGAGGATTATTGCATGTTGAGGCAGGGTCTTTCAATGTGAGATATAGAAAAGTAAGCATGTAAAACAAATTCTGATACCAGTTCCTCAACTTGTTTGCCATCGTCTTTCTTCTTGTACTTCTCAACAAAGTCTTGCACACGATCATCCTCCATGAAAAGTGTTGTCCCATGCAATGGCGGTCCAGAGCTGGTTCCAGAGCTCTGTTTCCTCACCAATCCAAAGTTACCATCCAGGGCAATTATTTGAGTGCCGTCCTTCTGAAGGAAATTGCAATGTATTTAGAAATTATATGTTTATAAACAAAAGGCAAAAAAAAACAACCTGTATGGTTTGGCACCTCTGTGTGCAAAAGAGCAATCACTACAACAAGGGACTTCTTTTCATGCATATGGTAGTGGTGTGTTTAAGGTCTTTCGCAAAAGTTTAGCCCTAAGCAGAGAAAGCAGTATGTACCATTTTCAAACTTGTTGCTATGACTTTAGTCTCTACTAGACTGACTACGCTGGCGACATGTTATACTCCCCGGGCTAATAGTTAGTTTTTTACCAAATTCTACAAGCCGTACCCCGTAGGCAGCCTGGTTAGAGGCTAAATGACTTGGCCAGGGATGAAACTCAAGATCAACCTACCAAATGCAAGGCAAACATTCTGCCCAATTGCTATGGCAAAAATATCTAATATTCGTCATTTATCACAGGTTTCATGGTGGGATGTTTCATCACTTAAGACATCTGGACTCAAAATAGGAAGAAGAAATTCAATATTCCAGGTACCTTTGGACATGCCGGGCAGGTTGTCCCATCATCTAGCAATGGACACAAATCTTTCATGGTCCTTACTCTATACATGAAGTGTCGAAACTCAGCAATTGATTGGCCAATAAGGGACCTGTAAAGTGTGTTCGTCTGTAGGACAAGAAAAAGACAACAACAACTGAAGGTCAGTTCAATTAGAGTGGAAAGTTCAAAGGCAGAATGATTTACAAAGCAGGTGCAGCATATTGCACCACCAAAATTCCAAGCTCCAATTGTTTTGAATTTCGGTGTCGAAGAGACTATGGAAGAAAACTACAGCCCAAAAAGTATCCATAACTGTGACCCCCACTTTCCATAAGATTGCATACTGAAGACAAATTGCATTTCAACTTTTTTTTCATTAACATGCTTGCATCAGTTTGGGGTTCCCAAAGGATGTGATCCATATAATCAAATCAACATGGCCTTACTTAAAAGCAACAAAACATGCATCCTACAAAAAAAAACTAGTTTTATTGCTACCGTTTTGAATGAAGAGATAGTTGCTAGGAATCCTCAGAAATGACAAACAATTGTGCATTTCCCTTACCTCACTGAGTGAAAGGTTGTTCTTGTAGCGGACGGCCTTACAGAATGCCTCAACAGAGACCTGTGCCTCTAAGGTGAACATGACTAACCACTCCAGCAGGGAGGTGGCAAAGGCAGTTTGTGGATCTGATACTGTAGACCCCCACAAGCCATATCTGAGGAGGGTGCAGCTGATCTGCTCACAGTCACAGAAGGCTACCTCAAAATACTGAAGGCGACCTAAAGATGGAAGAGTCTTTTAGTTATCAGAAAAGGAAACATAGTTGAAATTGGTCAACTCCATATGGCTTGATTATCCCAGAAGAGATGGATGGTGGAAATTGCCTATCGGGGAAGCACATGACATCCTGTACTGATATTTCTCCAAGGAGTATGCACATGTATACATATATACATATGTATATATATATATATATATATAGTCTCATTACTATGGTAAATGATTTAATCAAAGGGTTCTTTAACTGATATAATGTAAGGATATCCTTGCTGCAGTTACAAATGGCATAGTAGTATGTCATTTAAATTCAAACTACATCAGATTTCTTGCAAGTAAAAATGACCATGCCTGGGATTTTTTATAGCTTGTGCTACGCTAGATCTAGACATTATGTGCTGCAAACTGGTACACTTTTATAAATTTTGCACTCTTTTTTTTTAATATAATCTTTATTCAGTTTTGAAAAAAGACATAACAAAACAAATTGGATGTACAAAAAAGCAACCTAAACCAGGAAAGACAATTTGCATTTTCCCAACTAAATTAATTTAACAGTGCATAACCTACCTAGTCCCCACCTAAACAAGTGTTTTTCAGTTTTTGTAAATTTTGCACTCTTAAATGTCAGAGATGAACTTAAATTTTAGCACTCTTAAAAGTTAGAGATAAGCTAAATACACAGATTCTGAAATAAAAATTAAATTTTACAATATTTCAGCTTTCTTTTGACAGTAAATTTGTGACTGTGTGTATTTGTCGTCTCATGTGAGGAGGGCTGTATCTAGCACAATCCAGCTGATGTTTTCATAGGAAATGGGCTGAATGCATTTGGCCCACCTAGCCAAATCATTACGAAAAAATGACACCGCCAACATGAAGAAAACTCTGATTATCTGGAATCATCCATGACATCTTTCCATGTAGTTTCATTTTCATACACAGTATGACTTGATTAGAGTGTAACAAATCTTTGGAGCTTTCTCTCGACTGTCACCTTCACGGCAAAAATGGTGGTGATGTTAATGTTGCTCTTCTATTGTCAGTTTCTACTCTACAAACATTTGAAAATCATATTTGCCTCCATGAAATGTCATGGATGTTATATTTTACCCTGCGTTTGTCTGTCTGTGAACAAGATAACTCAAGAACGGCTGGATGGATTGGTTTCATACTTAGTGTGTTGGTAGTCAAGATGAAAGCTGGTGATTGTTAGATTTTGGGCCCCCTAGCGGCTTCCCTTGGTACTGCAGCGCAACTTCCGCTTTGTTCTGAACAAGCTATGGTCACAATTTTTGGGTGTTACATAGCTCTTGTGCTCAGGAATAAGTGACGTAAGTTTGAGCCCCCTAGCGGCTAGTTTAAGGATAGCAGGGGTATTTTGTCAAGAACTTCTGAAGACGATAACTCAAGAAGGGAACAACGGATTTCCATGATTTTTAATATGTAGGTACCTTAGACAATGTTGTGCAAAAATGAAATACTAATTATGCAAAACAGGAGCACATTTGCATACTTAATGAGAATGTAATATAATAGCAGTTTTTTCAATGTATCTCTTGTCCCGGATGTGATATGGTCATTTGGGTACTTTCAGCATCATGACAAAGTGGGGCAAGTTTCAGCCTCCTAACATTTATTCTTGGAACTGCAGGGGCATTTTTGTCAAGACATTCCAAAGAGGATAACTGCAGAAAAGAATGATAGATTGACATCATTTTACGCATGAGGGTAGCTCAGGCAAAGATGTTCACATTGATATACATGTTATGCAAAGGAGGACTTAATTTGCATAATTAATGTGAAAATTGCAGAATTTCATTGATTTCATAACTGGACTAAATGTAATACATGTAAATTATGGTTGATGGAATATAAGCAGATACCAAATATGCAAATGAGGAACTGATTTGCATAATATAAGCAAAAATTGCAAAATCGCTTAATGATTGATGATGGGAATTTTATACTTGTGACATGTGTATCTTAGTCACTGATGAACATCAGGCATAATTCAGTAGTGTTTTATGGAGCTTTATGTGCATGTCAGTTGTGTGACTGCTTGGTAGAGTTTGTATATTTAGGGAAATGAGTCGCCAATATGTAGTGACCGGTGACAGCAGGGATTTGGTACTAGCAACATTATTATTGAAAAAAACAACATTATTTTGAATGAAAAAAACAATTGTCTGCATTGACTTGGTTTATTTACCTTTCCAATCAGTATAATGGCAACAAGCAAGGTGCACTTATATATGTATATAATAAGATCAGCAAAAATTAGGGTGGGTACAACTTAGGGCACCACCCATTGAATACAAGCTCATTTGAATACAGCTGATAGCTCATAGCTAGAATGGCAAGGTGTTGAAAAGACAATGGAACTTGGAAGGTTCCAGTTGTACTGTATACAATACAGTATGAAAACTACATTCAGGGAGTTGAGCATTGCTTTGAGCGTTGCTTACCTGCAGGATCAAACACCTTGACTGACTTGCAGTACCTTGTTGGACAGTCAGCATGATGGGGCAGATGCAGGGTATGGCTCAGATGATAGGGACGGAAGAAGGTACCCTGCGATATGAAAGATACTTTTTCATGAACGTTAAAATATAGGATGTAAAATGACTTTAAGCATGAGGTCAATAAACAAAATATGCACACAAAAAAAACATGATCAAAACTGCTAAAGAAGATCACAAAAAACTGCTGATATCTGGTCATGTGGTCACTACGGACATGATTGTGTCAATGGGAAAATTATACTGTATATTACTAGTAGTATGTAACTGAGGTTTTAGATTTAAGAAAGCAAACCAACATTGTAAGTAAACTAAAAGTCAATTTTTCTGACAAAAATGGTGCACGGGGTCCAAAATAATATCTATACTATTTATAGTCAGAGTGTCCAGAGGGCAACCTCAGCCCTAAGCAAGGTGACAGTGGACAGTTCAGGTTGCTTCAAGTACAACATCTTCAGTTTCAGATAGATACATTTAAATCATACACTGGCCAATTTATGCTCTAAAGTGGTGTTCCGACCGGTCTGTACTTTACGGTAAGGCCCAGGGCTCCATAGTTAGGTTTGAATGATTCTAACTCGCTTGCGTGTATTCTCGAGCTAAACTGACAGACTTGCAGTACGTTCTTTTGTTCAAATTGACAAATAGTTGTTGTTATGTGTATCGATGTCATATATTTTGCTCTTTTTTTGTGTGATAAAGTTGAGTTTCCACAGATTTGCATGATATAGATAACACAACACAGGGTATTCCGTACCGCCCTCCGTCCCCCCAAAACCCACACCCATTCGCCCACCCCGAGTCAGAATGCCCTCATGGCGTACACAGGGCAAAACGGAATACCCTGTGTTGTTTTCCATACATATCAATCTAAAATATTACTTAGTTTCAAACTCATGCACTACATGAGCTTGACACACGCAAAACTAAACACTGTAAATGCAGAAACTTTCATGGTGGCTTTATGTTCGCAGTTTTCGCTGTGGCCACGAACTCAAAACCACCGCAAAAATTTTCCTCCTGTCTTCTACTTGCTCTGCCTATGGCGTCTTGCTACATGCACGTACTATAAATCGTCATGGTATGATAACGAAATGTTTGAGGTACTTGCCATGGTGAAGACGCAAGAATACTAGTACGTACAATACATTTTTTTAGTTCAAATTCATTCATTTCTCTAATGTATCAAACGATGGTGGAAAAGGAGTACCATATCCAGAGGGCAGATATGGTTAGATCAGTGACAGTTGATTATGCCAGCACTGCAAAGGTCACAAATGGACTGTTCTGTCTGTTTGTAGCACCCTTGCCGAGCAACCTGTCCAGGTTTTCCATTACAGTATGTGACTAAGTACAGTACTGCAAAATTAAGTCCCCGCGAACTTAAATGCATTTACAATATAGGCAAAACAAAACTAGGCAACCAGGTATTCTGAACCTTGGGAACATCTTATAGTTAATGTACTTTAGGAAACCAGTAGCATCTGAAAACTTGTTTTAAAATGAACACAGCCCAAACACAGCCAATACTGTAAATGCATTTAAGTTTGCAGGGATTTAATTTCGCAATTTTAAACTCGGGACCTCTTGGGCCTGAGCCCAAAGTGCTGCAGATTATGCCACGTGATTTATTTTTGGCTTTTTTGGCTTGATTAAACATAGGGATATTCTCTTTCCGACAATACCAGTCATTTTCAGACTAAATTAAGGTGATGGTCTTAATTCCACGTCAAAATTCCAAATTTTGACAAAACTTTCTACCCCAAAAATTATGAAAAGTACAGAGTGTGAGAAACTGAAAGTCGGTTGTTCTTAAAGCTAGAGGGATACCCTTCATTCCCTACACGGCTTTTCTGCTTCATATGTATTTGCTGGAAGAGACGGCCTCTAACTTGAGGGTACTCATCCTCAAATTGAGACCCCAAACAATCATATCTACTCTGCACCGATATACATAGTGTTATACATACAGTACGTTGTATGGAGAAATGAATGAATGCGAACTCAAATTGTGTTGTGTTACTTGTGTGAGTAGTCGTGTCTTCACCATAGTGAGCATCTCAAAGATTTCATTATTGTAATACTGTATAGTACACAGTGACACATGTAGTGAGAAGGGGGTGCCGTGTTCATGGTTAAGTGGCCACTGCAAAGACCGCGAAGAAAAATCACCACGAAAGTTTCTGCATTTACAGCACTGTCAACTAATGTAGTTGAATAACCACAAACCTCCCACTTGTCTGGAACATGGAAGGACTTATGGTCTTTATGTTGCTCCCTCAGACACTCTATGCAGAACATAGCCACAGGACCACATTCCTTGCACCTGAAAATCAGACTCTCCTCGACCGTTCGACATGTGGTGCAGATAAAGGAGATTGGTGAAGCCAGCTCCACGCTGGTTTGATACACAAGATCCCTTACTTTGTTCCAGGATTCTAGTTCACGGGTTTTTTGTTTACAGTATGCTGTCTGTGTTTGTGGCAGGGTAGGCTCTGGGTCTGCAGCTGGTACAGGTATAACAGGAAGCTCGGCAGTGGCTGATGTGCTGGCTTGTGAATCTTGTGCTTCAGGCTGGGTACCTAGCAAGGGAATGCGACTCACAGTTGTCCTGCCATCTGCTGAGTTAACTGAAGTCTTCTTCACAAAGGGGGTCCTCCCACGAAAATTCCTAATGTCCTTTTTGACTTTCGCCATCTAAAAATTTAAGACAAGATAACACATTGATATTGTCCATCAATTTTCTTCTTTATACTACTAGTAGTATACAGAATCTGCAAAGTTGAGCAACTTAGGTGGGTCTATGTTTGAACACATCCTTATACTGCCACAAGACACACCTGCACAGAAAGTCCTAGAATTCTCAAAATTAGGCTCAAGCAGAGACAAGGCACGCAAAGGAAGACACTGCATCAACTTGCTCAGCGGCTGAAAGTAGACCTGAAGCACAGAATTCTGAGAGGGTAAGGGAGCTTGCAGGATGCAAGATGCAGTGGAGGAAATGAAGAAGACTGAATTCAGCAGCAGGATGTTTCAGCAAATACAGTGGATGATGATGATGATGAATCTTCTTCTTGTAGCCTAACCTGTGGTATAGAAGATTGATTTATTCCCAAGACAGAAAATTGCTAAATAAACTGTGATTTGATTCAATCCAATTGAAGGTTCTGATTACTGGTGCGGTCAGGCAAAAGTGTACAATATAAGCAGTACAGTGTAAGCAATACAAGTCTCCTTGTAGAAGCTGACCCTGCACATTTCTTATTATAATAACACAAGTTGAATGTCAGGATGGACTAATACCACTTGTCATCTACCCCAACAGACAATTTTTCTATTTGCGAGTAGACACTTATTTTGTTGTAGGTGTGTAACGGTAAATGTTGTGTTCAAGGACTGCTAAACCGAAGACGCCTAACGGCTTAAGCCTTGGAAAACCGGTTTGCACGTTCGGTTAGTGATCTGCGATCTGTGATCTGTTCGACCCCGGGTGGCGGCATGTTTCTTTCTGTTCTACTCGCCCCTCTGGTTGTTTCACTGGTTCCCACACCACGGGCCTTGGCGGTGAGAGCACCAAATCCTAACCACAAGAAAGGAGTTGTGTGGTGATTAGGCAAAGTGGAAACGTGATTGAAATATGCTTTTCCTTCAATGGATTCAACCTACTTTAGCAAGGCCAGGTTAATTTGATCATATGATAATTAACATTGGATGCATGAATGCATACTTTTTTGCCATAATAAAGCAGCTGAAAATTGAGCAAAGATGTGCCATAAATTGAGAAGTTCAGTCTAAGAGAAACTACAGACCTGCTAACTTAAACTCTGATGGTAGTGGAATTTTTTGGGAGAAAATGGTTTGAATCATGAATGATATGGATTGATGGTATTAAAAAACTATTATGAAATTATTCGACTACACCACGAGACATAATGGCTTATCAGCTTTACAAATTACAGACCCTTTTTTCAGTGGAACAAACAAAACATTGACAGACAGTAAAGAGAGCAGCAAAGACATGCAGGTCAGACACAGACTTACTACTAACGTTAGTACCTTTCTCAAATCCGTGTCAGGCAATCCACATGACGCGCCATTTTGAGGCATAACACATGGTCACAGAAAAATTCAATATAACAGTCCCAACCGATCAGATGAGGCGATCAAAGGTGTCAGTGTGATCCTGACAAGCAGATCTATCTCTTGCAGTGCATTTCAAGATTCAAATGTTAATGCAAGATGAGATTTGAAGCCTCAATTCGGCGCGTCGCGGGCAGCTGCATCATTCGCCGCCATTTTGTTTGTTTCCTGACCCGGGCTGACCCTCTCCAATGACCCCTGCGCTATACCAGCCACACCATCACGGATCACCATCGCGTGATGGTATACCGCACGGTACGGAGGTAGTACCTTATACCGATGGCCATCGTGTGATGCTCAACCACCATCATACGATCACTACCGTGTGATGGTATATGAATCGGGTGGCATCGGAGAACTCTGGGAATGATTCCAGGTGAAAGGGCAGAGATCAAGGTTCACTCCAGTGGTTGCACAATTTTGCTACGTCATTCCTGGCGGAAGTTATGGGCCAGAGTAGGGAAACCTCCGAAAGTAAGTGGATATTTTTGCCATTTTTCTTGAATTTAGCAATTTTGTTCATACACAGTGACAAATATAGATATATTGCGCTAATCATGGTGTAGTTTCTGTTTCTATTTACGCGAGTTTGGCTTGTGGCTTTAGCGATGCGATTTGAGAGTTTTTTTGGCAGCCCGCGCACGGCCGTGGAGGGGGAGGGGGGCGTGACATCACGGACGTCCGCGGACATTGTCTGCGCTATAAATTCAACATATCATCATAAATTCTGCGCTATTTGACCACAGAATGGCAACATATTTTATGTATTGTGTAGAATACCTTTCATAACCGATGATGTGGCATATTTTGTAACCAAAAAAAACGTTTCACTATCGTATTATGATATGTTGCGTGCAGACACGTTATCGCCATGCTCAATCGGAATTTTTTCAGTTGCATGGTATTAATTTCGAGATCATTTTTAATTTTCTAGTTGACACAAAAGGGACATATCCTGGGCAGATCAGCGGAAACAGCAAATTAGAGACGTGTCAAAACTGCTCACCAGAGACAAGGCTGCAGACACCGAGACAACAGATCAAGTTTAGACACGACATGTTTGGAGTTGCAATAATTGGTGACGAACATTGAAAGTTATTTGATCTTATTGTTTTGATTTTTAAAGAAGAAAAGCTAAGTTAAGAGAAACTGAATAGAAAAGCAACCTACTAATAATAATCAGAAAGTTACTTGAACTAAACAGTTATTTTTTAGAATGGGTAAAACATGTATGCATACTAATTAGCACTTACTATTACTGATGTCATTAATTACGATGTTAATTAGGACAACTGCTAATTAAGCATTTGATTGTTAAAAGTTCTTTAAAGTAACATGCAATTTACATCTGTACAACCCATGTAAGTATGCCTACAACATAAATGTGATTAAATTTTTAAAAGCCAATGTGTGGATAGTTTTCACCATATATGTATCATTAGCATTTTGCTAATTAGCATAAATTCTTAATTATTTATTGATGTTCCTGTGTGGATACATTCCTGTACTTACGTCAACATGCAATATAGGTTAGCACTGTCTATTCTTATTTCAGGGAACATGTAATTCAAATATGGACAAGTGATACAATTACATGTGTTGTTGGAAGTACTTTAGGGTAATAACCCTCATTTGCATATTTTGTAATTAATGAAAACTACAAAAATACTTCATTTTTTAATGATTAGTCTTACTTTGAATTAGAAACGTGAAGTTCTTTCTTAAGCTTGTAGCATGTTTAAGAAATGCATATTAATTGAATGGTACTATTGTGGATGAGTAGATTAATTAGGGTTAATTAGGATTAATTAATACAAAGTAATGATGATATGTCGAGAAAACAATATTATAGTCTGTCCAGTAATATTATCTTCATGTGCTGAAAATTTGAAGAACATTTGTTAAAGCGTTTGGAAGATACATTAAAAAGTGTGTAAATAACTGTGTGCTTGTGGTCATTTTCGGTGCCATGTCGAGGTCAACTGTTCCCATAGGGCTAATAGATAAGCCTCTTCTAATAAAAACGTCCAACTTTTCAACTTTGAAAAATTCTAGAAAATTTCAACATCGTCGGATTTCAACACAATAAAAAGCATTGTAATCAGAAGAATCTGATCTGTAATTTGAAAGCAGTTTCAGCAACTTTAACCTTAACCAAAATTTTGGTGTGACATGCCTACCGTTACGTCCTTGATATAACGTCCTTGGTTCTAACAGTTGCCTTCCTACCCCTTACACCAAAGGTGTACTTCATGATCGCCGTTTGAACATTGTGAGTGTGAGTCTGAAATAGCTTGCCGTTTCAACATTGTGAGGGGGAGTCTGTCTGAGATAGCTTGCCTTTGGTAAAGTTCTTGTCAAAGTTAGTAAGATGCAGTGAATGTAGGAGTCTTACTTTTTCAAAAGGAAGTAGTTTGTAAACTCATGTACAACAAGAAAGACAAGGTCACAATAGATAAATTTTCTAACAAAAATCTTTATCTTAATTTTCAATCTTATCACCAAAGTTCTTGAATTTTTTATTTTTTCTTGAATGTATTGACCAATATTTACAGCAAGTACACATCCAATGCAATAACTTACACAAAAATTTTCCGTGAATTCAGAACACCAAACCAAGGAGCTTTTATTTTTTTACTGATAAAAGCTCCTTGACCAAACATTTTCCACAACATTGACATAGCCAGTGACTCACGCCTTAACTACATACAAAGCTAGCACCCCAAAAATACAACACTAATCACACTGGTGCTTCCACTTACATGTAGTATGATAACTCTGTGATTGTCTTCAAAGCAGAATGTAAAGAAGTTCATATAATAATTTTCATACAATACTACAATGGACGGAAATCTGAGTCTCAAAACCTTCAGAAAACATTACTCACTGAATGACAGATTGTTCTGTTGAGAAGTATGACATATGTATTCACAATTTTTCTGGTCAAATCTTATTTGAGAAAAGTTCAGGTGCAAGTGGTGATTTCTAGCTGCCTTGGTTTTGATATACTGAAAGATGTGATATGTATTGTAAGATTAGGTTTAATAGTAGTCACATCGATGAAGGTTAGACATCCAGGTAATAAGATATGCCATAAAGCAGTTACTTAAGCAACTGGATATGATTTTGATCAACCATCCGGTGTGCGGACACTGCAGAAATTTTGTTGGAGAGAGTTTTACATCCTAGCTGTGAATTGATATGCAAAAGAGATTTAGCTAGAGAATAGGTTTATAATAACTATGTGAGAAGTCTTTGTAGTTTGAGACAGTGTTGAGCCACGGTGCTCGCACTTCTGTGACTCCCAGAGCTGACGGAGTACCGACTCCCCGGGGTGGACACGGTGGAGGTTCGCGCTCCCTGTGCCATGGAGGACAGCTTGTCTGGAGCCTTGAGAGAAACGAGGACCTCCTTCAGCTCCCGCCGGTGACACATGGTCCTGAGGGACATGGCTGCCGACTCCTGAACTGTGACCTGGTTGTCATGGAGGACAGCTTCCAGTAGTCTGGAAATGAAATTCCTTAGTTAAGTTTTCATATATCTTCACTTACAGCCTTTGTCTGGAGAAAAGATTGCTCTCAATAAATGTAATTTGATTTCAATTGCAACAAAGCATTGCATCAGAGAACAGAAAGTAGCAAAATTTCTAAAATGAAAGAAAAATGGTTGAAAATATTATACCCACTCACCTGTGTGGAGCCTTGTTCTTGATGAGTGGTACACAGAGTGAAGAGGAATGTCTGGATAGGTTACCAAGTGCAGCTGTAAGAGAAACAAAATCTCAATCATATCTATTGTTTGAAATGCTTAGCAGAAAGATAATTGTGATTCACATCAGCACTGTTTTAAGTTATATTTGCTATGATTTTTTTATGCCAAGAAAAAAAACTTACCTACTAACTACATGATGAGATTTTGTGTGATATTAGATACTAAAAACGAAACTACCCAATGACATACAGCCTGCGGATGTTCCTGATTTGGAAACATTCCCTCACCTGCAGCATTTGCCCTGGTCCTGGCCAGATTGTCGTTCAACAGACTGACTAACTGTGGTACAGCTGTTCCCAGTACACTGTACAGGGTCCCATTGTGATGTGCTGCATTCCCCACAGCCAAGCAAGCACACTGCAACAAATCAGACAACAATGCATTTTGTACAAATGTAATAAATCAATAATGTTTTGGTACATCTTTTTTCAGTTGCACAAGTTCAGGGATATAAATGAAGCAAGTGTACCAACCTTTCTGACGTTTGTGTCATTGTCTTTAAGAAGTGTGATCAGTCGTTCCACTAACTGTTTCCTGCGGAAAAAAATACATCTATTAGATACAGCTTAAAACTGCTGTTAAAGAGATGCATACGTAATGTTGGTCACTTTCAATTCTAGAATATGCAGTATAACAAATTTGATAAACTTCATCTCTTGCATTGCACTCTTAAGTTTTGCTTGTCAACTACAAGTGTATGATTTGGTTTATGTGGTGATGTATTTTATACAGGTGTGGGGATATCTTACTTAAATTTGCCAGTAACTCCATATAAAGGAGTCAACAGCTCTTTATCACCAGAAGCTATACATTAAAACTGAACAAAATGAAACAAGGAAGACATTACCTGGCCTTCAGCACTTTGTAGAAGTCGTCTGAGTGCCTGAGAAGATTACCCATAAGGCTGCATGCTCTGGACTGAACCACTGGGGAGGTGTGGGTCAGGAGGGATAGCAGTGTGCTGTAGTCACCTGTGGAAGATGAGGCCAACCTTTCATTCAACTGAAACCTGTAGCTATGGAAATGCTTAAGATAAATGACCGATACATGTAACTTCAAACACAAGACCTTAGAAGCACATGGTTCCAGCAAAGTGTCAAAGGCAGCTGAAATTCTTTACATGCCTGTGAGTTTCTTTTTTTATAAATTAACTTTTGCTACTTGATGTCCATAAATTTGAACTGAAACAACATTCAAGACTCTCCCTAACCATTGCTGTCAGTACTTCAACTACAAAGCTAAAACAAAAAAAAGTAGCAATGTACACCTGTCCTGTACCTTTCTGTCCCATGAGCAGTGTCTTCATGAAGTCCATGTGATCAGCAGAGTTCCTGGCGATGTGACAGCACACAGACAGCACATCAGCTGTCACTGAAACAGGAGCCTCTGATGACAGCAGCTGAACCAGAAAACCTGTGGACTGAAGGCAGGAGAGTGGTGGACAGGATTACATGTGAGGAAATATGGAGAAAAACAGCAACCCACACAATTCTTATAGTTCATTGTAGTACTCGGGAGAGCATCTTGAGTTCAAGATGTGCCAAAGCACTAATGGTAGTCTTATATATAGCTAATTGTCATTCTACAAAACAGATTGGTACACATGTATACCTGTAATACAGTATGTTTGCAGGGATGGTTCACCTACCTCTGTATTTTGTACCATGATGACAAACTGTGGAATGAGCTGAGTGTCGCCCAGAATCAGCCTGCTCACAAGTCCTGTAAAGCAAATCAATGCATTATCATAACAATTAGTCAACCAACTTACCAAAAGCTGGCTTACATGTCGGCAAGCTAGACTTTATGTTTAAGAGGATGCTGAGGATTTGTCCTGACATTGTTTTGTTCTGATTCAAATGCAAAATCAAGACACTAAAATAAGATTTAGTTTGTTAAAAAAAATGAAAATGTTTGTTTCATGTTTCCCATCAGTAATCACCCCAGGCAAGTTGATATTAACAGTTTTCCACACACAAGACCGTGCTGCATCAAGGTGCCAACAAAGAGATGAAGGAAGCAGCTAGAAGGCATAAGAGGCAAAATCCGTACACAAGTGCTTTCAGATGCCCAACCTGTGGCAGACTGTGCAGAAGTGCAGCGGGTCTGGTTGCACATTGCCGAGTCCATCTGTCAGTGAACTGATAGTCCGACAGGATGACAAGGACAAGAAGAAAGAAGCACACACAAATTGCTTGTAAAATGTTCTCATGCCCCACCTATCGGCATCTCCAGTAAGTGCAGCTTGAGGTAGCGCCTGGACACCAACAACAGCTGCGGCACCAGCTGTACCTCACGTACGCACCTGAAACATGGCAGATGTTAGTGTCAAGTTTTTACAACAAATGTTTTAGTTCAGATTAGATACAATATATGATAGATATACAATGTACTTTACTTTCCAATTAAGTATCTTATTGAGATCTCAAATTCAATTTCTGTCTTGATAAAAGATACTAACAGTTTTATGAAATGTCATACAATATTTTGTAGCTTCAGTAATCACACTTATAGACATTTGAGAATTTTCCTTAACAGTTCCTGATTACGGAATGAAGTTTGGTCAACTTTCAGCTACATCAAATGTTTCCCATGACACGAAGCTGGTCTACCTTGGCCCAAACTCAGAAATGAATGAATGAAATGCTAGCAGGATTCCCATATCTATCATACAAAGTGTACCCCAACATCTAAAAACATCAGACCATGAGTCACTGGCAAGATTCCCATACCAACCATAGCAAACCAATAAAGCATTTCTCAATACTCACTCGCTATCCATCCAGAGAAATATGTAACAGCAGCAAAATAGCAAACATTCACTGTAAGTAGTTTGCATAAGTGAGCATATCTTGTGAATATTCATACAAGAAATACTAATGTAATGATTGTTACCCTAACGAATTAACAACATTTCTGACTAACATCATTACTTTTTAGGTCTACAATGTAAAGACTAAAGTATACTTTGTCATTGATCTCTCATCTACATCACACATGTATGTGTGCCAAAAAATAACCAACTTGAAGAAGACCACCTCACCTGAGTGTTTCTGAGAGGATGGTGTCGTTAGTGTCCACAGCAAACGGGAAACAGAACAGCTGGGTCACCTGCAGGATGAGGTCAATGACCCTGTCCGAGGGGCTGGAGTCCTCATCACCAGGGCTGGCACAGTAAAAAATACAATTTTTGCATTTTTACATTTATCGATGTCACAATTCTCACTATTCTACCCAATGTATTTCATGATATCTGGATAAAATAATTACACTGGTCTTGGCTTCATCACAAGCAAAATGTAGTTACTCAAAGCAACTGGATATGGTTTTGGAAACGGTCAGACATTCCAGTCAACTATCCTCTCCAACAAGATCTCTTCAGTGTCACTGACAAAAACTACTGCATAGCAGTAGAAACGTCTGACTATTTCCAAAACCATATCCAGTTGCATGAGTAACTAATTTTTGGCATACCATATTACCTGGATGTCTAACCTAAATCGACATTCATTACAAGCAGTTAGATAGTTCAAACTTTTCAGATTTGGGGGTGTTAGGATTTGGTTATTTTCAGTGACTATAATGAAAGCTCTGTCCTTACCTTTGTGCCAGTTCAGCCAGGAAGAAATCTGAGAGCAAAGTGGCCAGACACAACACAACCACACTGTCTGCACTGGCTAGGAGGGGTACACACTGGTGGGGCTCCTGGGGGAGAAGGGGTGATAGAAAATAGTGTTGTTACAAGTAACTCTGTGTGATTTAAGTTGAACAGTAAACTTTCAAGTTTTTTAGCTTTATTTCCAAGTACTCTATACTCACCTTTGTAAACACAATGGTGGCCATCTGCATCATCACCATCAGTCCTGAGGGGGACATGGCTGACCAATCAGGGGGCGGTCGTCGTGGAGACAGGATCTTCTCCTCCCCCTCCACATCGTACACGGCCATCTCCGTCTGTGAGTTGATGTGGAGCACCTGGACCAGACGGTGCCACAGGAGGTTCCACACGCCACACTCGATAAACAGCCGTACCACAGACACATCACCCTATGGGGAGGAAGGGGAAGGTTATTTAATTAAATGGTTATTTTTATTGGGCAGGCCAACTACTCTTCGCAGCCAGGGGCTGAATTGTGAGGAGTTTACAATAGGCGGGGCAATCGCAAGGGTCTAGAGCGACTGTCATTTGTAACTCAGGTGACCTTATTCAAAGACTTGCAATGTAGTTAGCCATGGTACATGTTCAGTACATGTTACTTCACAGTGCTCCTATATCACAA
>NC_049989.1:6068965-6137965 GCF_000003815.2 Branchiostoma floridae | reverse complement strand
GGATGCCATGCTGCAGGGGACAGGGCACAGTCACCTGGGAATGGGGTAGGGAACACACAGCGTCAGAAAATTGTGCTACATGTACAAACATCAGTATGATAAAGCTAGCACAATATCCATCCCCAAACAAGAGTCTGATATGATTGGCTGAACATAGCTGTGACAAGTTGGTACCCCAAACAATCTGACATTACTTTGCGGTGTTGCCATAATTTATCCTGGCTCTAAACTTCAACATGGATGAACTGAAGCCAAATCATACTTCCAATTTTCAAAGTATCCTATTACACCACTTCTGCCTTATATGTTGCCACTTTGCAATTTTAACATAAGTGCAGACACACACCAAGACAAAGCACACCAACTGATTACAATTCCTCCATTTTCACAGATTGCGAGGCTGACCGGATGTTAGGTGGGCTGCTATAAGCGAGATTTAATCAGGCTAAATATATTGTATAACCATGTGTCTCACCTCCGAGAGTTCGGAAAGGACATGTCTGCAGGCCATGAGGACCTCGTCTATCTGCATCTCTATCTCCACACCAAAGTTACTCATCTGGCTCAACAGGAGGGCAGCAGCAGCCTGGGGAGGGGAGGGGGGCACAAATTGGTTAAATTACAGACATCAAAATTGTACATATGAAAGGCTTAGCTCATCGAAAGATTTCATATTGTCAATCCAACACCAAAGCATCCATTCACCATTTTCAAATCAGTAAAGACTGGAGCAAACGAATGAAAATTTGTATGGTGAAAATTCTTTCTAAATCCTTTATACCAGTACACCTGAGAGAAAATGTTGCAATTGGTTGTTAGTATTTCCCTTAGGCAATACACAAAGATGACTGATATTTCACCTCTATTGATGGATAACGTTTTCTTTTCTGGAAAAAAATTCATAAAATCAAGATCAGTCAGATTGGAGAACTTACAGGGAACATTGGTAAAGGTAATAAAAAAAGGTAAAGCTAGCTCTATACCATCTTAAACCCTGCTACTTAATTCCATAACCAATACAGATTGGGATGTCATATCATAATGGCTTCTTCAGATTGCTAAAAGCTAAACAAAGAGCTCCTTGCTTTAACATCTGTTTGCCTAGGACAAGAAAATATCATAAAATGTGATATGCTAAATAACACTGCAAGCACACAAGGATAAGTGCTTCGACAGTTTATTCAAATCAATACAAAATTACGAGGCTTTTTCAATCTAACTTACCCCATGGCTGGGCACCTGTGACTGGACGTAGATATCCACAATCAGACCAGATGCATCTGCCAGCACCTTGGGCACCTTATTCAGCTGTAGCAGGAAGACACTCAGCAGCTGTAGGGTCATCTCAAACCCCTGCAGCAGAACGGACTCCTCCAGAGGCACCTGCAACATACAGTGAAAATAGACATGATTGGAATGGATATAATGAATAACTGGAGATATTCACAAGGATGGGGTATTTTGAGGCTATTCAGCACTTGATCAGATCATTACCACTGTGAAGCAATTGGTTAAACGGTTATGGGTTATGCTGATCATACTGTCACATTGCTACTTGGACCATAAAACTCAATGTCAAGTTGCCAATATTGTGCACTGAATATTTGAATGATGAAAACTAGTACTACTACTGAATACAAATTTTTCACCTGTTTCTAATATCTCTAGACATCTCTGATAGTAGATCTACATGTTTTTGATCTACATGTAGGATTTGCAATTTTTTAGTACACAATTTAAACACAACAAAAAAAACAATTTTTTTTTTCACACAGTACTCAGTACAGACCTGTCCTTCTAGGATGGCCAGCAGTGCTGCCATGGGCTGCTCCTGGGATGTCACCAGCCGACACATCTTCCTGGACACCTGGGAGGTGGTGTACAGGACCTGCAGGAGAACAACAAACAAGTCTAAACAACATTACCTGCAGAAGCCAGAGAGGGAAACCTGAAAGGCTGGTACTGTAGCTATGATAAAGACATATTTCAGACAAAATAACAAATAGATACTCTACAAGGGACTACCCCCAATCAGTACAACTATCCAGAACAAGATTGGCTCTTGCTGGCCATGTAGTGCGTCATGAGGAGATGGTCGCCAAAGTCCTCCTCTGGCAACCTGACGAAAAAAGACGAAGGGGATGACCTGACACTCAAGAAAGGGCTGGATGAAGCGGTTGGACTAAAGGACAGTAACCTGCTGGCCGCTATGCTAGACAGAGATGTCTGGAGCAGCAGCATTGAGGTTGAACTGAACTGAACTGAACTACATGTCTTCATGCAAATTGGCAAAAAAAGTCTAATAATGTTGGAACATCTTATCATACTAGTACCTAGTATAGTGTATTCTTAAATGCATACACCCTGATGTTGTACACAACTTGTGCATGTACCTTGATGACACTGACACAAAGTGTGCACGTACCTTGATGACACTGACACAGTTGTTTGGGTCGATGATTCTCTCCATCAGTTCCTTCAGGATGTACTCATTATGGGAGCTCAGCAACTGGTCTGTGATGTACGAGGCCACCTAGTAATAAAACAAGGTATTGCAGCATTGGGTCACCAGTACAAATATGATGTTACAGCATATGTAGCGTTATCATCGACAACAACAAACCACCCTGAGTAAATAAGTAAGGAGAAGCACATGTGTTAAAAGATTTGTTCTTACCAATGATATACACTAAGGAAAGGAAAAATATGAAATATGGGATTTCATTCGTTGTTATATATTCTTTATTCTGTTACATGTATGATTGATAGGTTACCATCTTCTTCCCATTGTCTTTACCACCAATGTGAATCATGGAGGCCAGGACAGATGTTGTCATGGTGAACATCTGCTCCACCCGTGCTGAGGCCTCTGCTGGGCTGGGCAGCACAACTGGAGAAAAAGAAATAGTCTTATTCCAGACTGGGAACATAATCAGCAACAGCTATTGACACAATTGTCCAGAGTGGTAGTAGATCCCAATTCGTCATTATTATCAGCAAAATGTTAATGAATACAAGAAGAATAACACGTCAAGTCAAGTTTATTGTAACTGCAACCCTTAGAACAATGAAAGTTTGCTACAGTCTTATAGTCTGGAGCACGTAAGCTAAAACGGAGGTATAATTTTACTTGCAGCAACCATGGCAAACTGATAACATGCCTCTTTACTTTAGAGAGGACAAGAGTCTGGAGACCCCAGAACTCTGTGAAAATACCTAGAGTTAGTAGATTTCTTGCTTTGTATTGTCTCGTTAATTGAGTGAATAATCTTTGGGCGTATCAATGGAAGATCGGCCATATTTAAGATCAACAGAGGGTTGCGCATATTTTTTTACCTGAAAATCGTCCCTGTCACATATAAGCCACACTTTGTACCTTCTACAATTGTTGTGCAATAAAGTTATTATCATAAGCAAGGCTCGGGCGATTGCCGCAGGATCATTGTCTGATTGATTTTTGCCAAATATGACACAATCATACAGTAGGACTTACTCTCTAGTTTCCTGAGTAGCCCTGCTTCTATCCTGGTCATGGCCACCAGGGTGTTCAGCACCGCACAGTTCTGGTCCACTAACCGGCTGTAGAACCGCTTGGGGATATCTGTCTGGTTATGGTCCATGGAGTCACACAGGAACATCAGGCACTGGGGGGAAACATCACAACATTGCAAAGAAGCCATAGATTTCTTACTGTTACATAAGGATAATTTACAGTGAAGGACTAGGTTTATGAAGGTTTGACATCCAGGCAAACAATATTTACAGACAGATTAATAGAAATCATTATAAAAAGAATACACAAATTACTTTCAGACATTTTGACTGACATCCTTTCCAAGGACAAGGATATATAACGTTAGTTCACTTTTATCCGCGGGGTAATCTATATCCGCTGTGTTGCTAAACAGGGTATCCAGGGATATCAAAGTTGATGGACAGTAGTTTCAAATTGTACTATTTCCAAAATATTGCTGTTTGAAACCATCATCTGTTTACTTGATATACCTAAATAGATTGTTCTTAAAAAGAACAGATATAGGATACCCTACGGATAAAGGTGAACTAGCGTTATATATTGCATTTCTTGGGCGGCGCTCTTTTTTTTTCACCCTGAACTCACCAGCAGTCCCTGTTCCCTGAGCTTGAGATCATGGTCAGTGGGTTCCTTGATGACCAGAGGTAAGATTTCCACAAATGACAGAGCAGATTTCTCAAACACCTCAAAACTGTAGGCAAGAGTGAAAATATATGATATGTTACATTTTTGTTCAATGTGGATTGTTCAAAGTATGACAGTGGATCATATGGCATAAGAGGAAGTACCATGGAGTATTAAACTCAGTCTACTTTCACAATTCTTTACCTTAAAATGTAATTGCAAGTAAAGGACAATAAATGTATGGCTTGCAACACAATAATGTATAGATAATGATAGCTTAGTAAAACCTTTACTTATTTGCCATCAGATGGATATCATCAAAGACTGCACCTTTTTGTCCCCTTGATCTCTGAAATGTTGAAGTCACTGGAAAAGTATGCAGTGAGAAGGCTGACCAGGTCACCAAGGATCTGAAGACACCACGGAAGCTGCAAAACACATTGTCAAGAGGTGTCTTGGGTTCTTAGACATATTTTAAGACATTTGAAAGAAGAAATTGAGACTACTAGTATTCTTCATGGTAAGGTATGTCACATTGTCTCAGATAATGAAGTATTGCGGCATACAACAAATATTTGGGCAGTTATAACATGAGAGCAGTAACATGAAACACAAAATAAGCGAGGTACCTTCTTGATGTTTGTTTTCTCCAGCAGCTGTTTGGTGAGGTGGAGGGTGTAGGAGGGGACCTCCATCTGCTGACACAGCTTATACAGCAGCTCATTGTCACTGGGAGAGGGGTTATAAAACAGGTTAGCTCAATTTGTTTACACTGCCATGGTACTGCACTTTCACACTGACATATAGCAACTGTGGTGATTACAAAAGCTCAGACATATGTTATTCACAGTCATACTTATACAGAATAAGACAAGTTATAATAGCTATGTGCAAGACAGGTTGTCTTATCATTGTTGTTGAATAAAAGTATGCTATATCTTCATAAATATAAACCAATGTTTGTTACATGTTATACACTGATAACTTACCATTTAGTGGCCAGTAGGTTACAGATGACCCTGAGGACAGGCCTGAGTCTGGACGCTCCCTCCAACATCCCTTCCAACACCTGGCAGGGAACATCATTAATGTAATTACTCCTGGAGTTTGATGACCAAAGATTTAAATATGTGACACACTGATTGATGTACATGTTATTTAATCAGCTCCTGTGGAGTGCCTGTGAAGCTGGTGTGTTATACTGAAGGTCGGTTATAAAGGCTATACAAGACAGATACAGAACAGTTAAATGTAATGTGAATTCACTTTAATCTGTTACCTAAATCCATTGTTTTTAAAACATTTGGGGATATCACATTGGCGGACGGCGGTTTGAAACTGCTATATTTTGAAAATACTGCAAATTGAAATAAATAGTAATTGAGTCCATCCACTTGATATTCCTAAATAATCTTTATTTTAAAAACAACAGATATAGATTATCCCACAAATAAAGGTGAGCTAGCGTTAATCCCCACACCTGTTGTCCAGACGCCTGCAGCCGTGCAGAGATCCTGGAGGCGAAGTTGTCGTCCTGCAGCAGAGTCATGGGCGCGGTCAGCTGCATGTTGGACGGCTCCGTCGCCTCGATGAACTGCTGCCACTCATCATCACTGTCCAGCTCCTGGAAAATTTATTTCAGCTTTATTTCAGGCACTCAGCCCAAATCAATGGTCAGCAAAAATATTAAAACATACAAGACAAGAATACAAATACAGATACATATGCAGTAAAATGTAAGTATTAAGCCAGGATATTTGAAGGTAAGGTTGATGTAATGACTCCATAATGTGCAAAGATAGCAGGCATCTGAATGGGTGAATCCAATATTTAACATATTAGACTAGATACAGATTTCATCTACATGTAAACCATACTATATTACCCACAACCTACTGACCACATTCAATTTGGTGCCTTGTGATTATTGACTACATCGGTATTCCACTCTTACAACAAACGAGGAATAGTATCTCACCTCGCTCTCCAAGTTGACATTCTCGAAGCTCTTCTTAGCCTTCTTTTCCTTCTCCTTGGCCGCTGCCGCAGCCTTCTGTGCAGCGATGTCCTCCTCTCTGGCATAGTCATGGCTGATTCGGTCTGCCCTGTTGAGACATGGAACACATTCAGGACTTCTTTATTAGGAAGTTAATATTGTATAGGTAGTGACTAGTTCCACAGATTTTCTGGACCAGCTTGTAATAATGACATTGGATATTGAAAGCTAGGGAGGGAGAATGTTTAGATAATGATGTAAAAGTATTGGCAATACAAAAATAGTCAATTATTGTAAAACATCTGTATTTGTGTGTCTATGACACTGACCTTGGGGTGACAGGTTTGCCTTTACTACCAGTTTCCCAGTCGTCTTCTGCTGCTGGCTGACCTTTCACCTTTGCCCCCAATGCAGGGTTAGCAGGGGTAACACGTGGAGCCTTTGTTGGAGTGCTTCCTGCACCCTTCTCAGGGCCCTGCTGTTTGGACCAGGCCTCTCCCTTCCCATCAGGCTTGTCCTGAAAAAAAAACACGTACAAAAAAATATCCATCAGGCTTGTCCTGAAAATTTTTTTTAAAAACACTGACATAAAATATCCATAATGATTTTTAAGAGCCTCACCATTTATGAGCGAGATTGAACAAAAATGGAAAAAAGGTCTTTGCTTTTGCTTGACAGTATGTTTCTTTTCTTTATTGAATAAAGAGCCACTGAGATAGAAACCGAGAATGAGCATTCAAATGAGATTACTAAGTGTACAAATCAAAAAGATTTATAATAAATGTTCAGTTACTGACAGTATTTGATATATATGTACCTCTGCTATCAAAGATAATCAAAACCCCCTCATCCTTAATTTCTTTCATCCTTGCTATCATGCTACACCAGTGTTAAATAGGAGAAGAACCTGATACCCTCAGCCATCATGACTTACAGAGACAGGTTTAGCCTTCTCCTCTCTGCGTTTCTCCCTGGCCTTGCTGAGGATCTTAGACTGTCCAGTCTTTTTGGTCTGCTCCTTCACAGCCTTGGCCTTGGCAGCCTGCACCTCGGGAGGAGGCTCCTCCGTAAAGGGCATCTCAGCAGCTGTCAGCTTCTTGGTTTCCTCAAGAACTGAACAAGTGGGTTTTAAAGTCAGGGTCTTGTTCTTCCAAAAAGTTAGATTTGCATCTACATGTTGTATTACCTATGATTGATCAGTAGCCATTGCCTCTACAGATTGACAGATAAATGTGTGCCACTACTAGGTATAAAATGTATGTGAACTTGTTAAGTGCTAATGTGTAAAGTTGGTGTTTAGTTGGTGCAGAAAAGAAGAAAAATTTGGACATCTACAACTTACAAGCCCCTAAAATTATTGAGCTGCAGTTTTTTTTGCTTTATTTGACAGAAATTTAAACTCCGAGCAAGAAATCTCATGAGCAGTAGTCTTAAAATTCTGCTGCAAAATGGAGATATATTCCAATGAACTTGAGATTCATTTTCTCCTGTCATACCAACAACTCCCTCCTTCACAAAGGGATGGTGCAGTAGTGCAGGCCAGGTCAGCCGCTTCTTGGGGTCCTTTACAAGGAGTCCCTGCAGAAAATTCTGGGGGAAAAAATTGTAAAATATTAAAATCCCTGTAGTACCAAAGAAAATAATGACATACTACATTGTGACAAATAAGAATTGCTCAATGTTGAGCTTTTGAATGTATTAAAGTTGAGTCACTATACCATACTGATATCAGACTTAGGACCGCTCAGTGTCCTTAGCGAACACTGCATCGCAGTGAAGATGACGATGATGATGAGTGTGAATAATATATATTACTTCAATACCTACAAGAGGATTCTTTTCTTATGTGGCATGAAATGTAACAAAGCTGCAGCATGTTCAATCACAGAGCATTTAGAGACAGTAGACTCATACAGACAGTAAGTGCCCTCTGGCAGAACATACAGAAACTGCACTGCAAAAACATGATAGACACAGAGACAAGTCAGAAAAAACATTTGATGTTGACCTTGAACTCAGGGCTCATGTTTTTGGGCCACTTGACGGGATCCTTGATGATGAGACTGACAAGCTGGAAGATACTATTTGTGTAGAAGGGGGGTTGGCCCACAAACAACTCATACAGGATACAGCCAAGAGCCCTGGAAGAGACGGACAAGACCATGATGTTAGTTACACCAATACCCGCTAGTAACAAACAAAAAAATCTATGTTAAAATTGGGAGTCAATGTTATCTACTAAAATATTAGCGTCACTGTAGTAACGATACTACACTGTCCTTGGTACTGAATAGGACATCAAGAATTGCTGTACTGTTCTTGGTACTTCCTTACCATAAGTCAGCATTGTGGTCGTATGGCTTCTCTTCTACAAGTTCAGGAGACATGTACAGTGGTGTGCCCTGGAACAAATAAAATTCGTCAGATACGTTCCTTACTCAACCCTAACCTTAGGATCTTCAATTTAGTGCAAAACAAATTGAGGAAAACCCACATTGTATTTAGATTCTGACAGTAAAAAGTTCGTTAGTGACTAGCAAAAGATAGTGGATGCGACCTCTGACTGACCACTAACAAAACCTAGTTGCTTTGGTATCTTCTGTACTGTGCGTCTTACTACCTAGGTGTCCAACCTCCATCAATTGACAGTAGAACAGCTTGTGTAAATGAAGAATAAAGAACTATGTGTAAGGCATCTAAAATAATTATTCTGGGCAATGATACCCAGGAAATAACTGTCAGTGGGATGGACATATTATGAAAATGTTACCTTTATTGAAGTCAGAACAAGTGTGTTGATACTCATGGCTCTTGCAAATCTATAACAACAGAACAGACAATATTATTTTGCATCACAAGGTTTTCCAGTCAGATAACACATAGTAATATTAGTATCACTCTCAACACATCTCAGCTGACCAAGAGATACTACAAATGTACTAGTATTACTTACCCAAAGTCACAGAGTTTGACCACCCCTCCCTTCCCCAGTAGAATGTTCTGAGGCTTCATGTCCCTGTGTAAGATACGGTGTGCATGCAGGTAGTACAGGGCTGAGATGAGCTGACTCGCAATGGACTGGACCTGCACAGGGGAAAAGGGATTTACAACTTCCTTGGTACTAACTCTTCCTTCATCAATTTTTGAATATATTAGTTGCTATGCAAATAAAAAATTCATGATTTTGAAATCATTACGGTAACCATTTTTCTTTCTAAGTAGGTTTCATATACTTTTTAGGTACGAAAAACACTAACTTGTTCCTCTGGTAAGTTCCCATCATCCTCTAGGATTTGGAACAGCTCTCCCTCTGCATACTCTGTGACAGCTACCACCTGAAAACCACAAAATCATAAAATATTCTTTTTAAATGCTGACAAAACAATTCTACTATTACATGGCTAAAATATGGCACACACTGACTCACATATTCCAAACTTTGAACTGATAAATCTGCTTTGTGCAGTATTACTAGAGACAGATGACTTAGAATGTTAGATCTGTTAAAAAAGCTTTACCAAAATTCATCACTAGTTTCAAGTCATCAATGTATTCTAAACAAAATCGAAAATATCTAACACCTTTCTACATGTAGGCAATAGTTTTAAAACCTTCTCTGGTACACATAACACTGTGGCAGCCCAACATGTTAACAGTTGTGCAGTATATAGAGATAAGGTTGATCTTTACTAACCCCGAGCAGATGGGGAGCAGGGGTAGACTTACAGGAATCCAAACCAGGCATGTTTAACTGTAACTAGGGACTACTGCTCATGCAAATATGGTAGTCAGGCATTCAGGCCCTCACAAACTGCACTGTTATCTTTGGCAGAGGAGTCTATCAGGCTTAGTCTATGACTACCTCCTGCAAATACTCACTCTTATCACTGTTCAGTAATAGGTATATACCATTAAGCATCTTTTGTACCTGATACATGTACATTGTATATGGGAAAATTGTAACACTAACAGTAGAAATATTGAATAAGTAGTGAGTTGTAAGTAGTATGCATCTTATCTGCATAAAAGATGAACAGTACATTATTGTATACAATTATATTTTGAACATCAATTTTCAAAAACCTATGAGAAGATTTGCCTGATTGTGTATACAGGGTATCTTTCTTTGAATTATTTGTCAACAGTTACTTGGAACATTGAATTTGACCTTGCAAAAGTAAGCAGACTTACAGTGTATGCCAATTTCATGCCATAATTTATGCATTAGGCAATGTTCCCTTTGAAGTTCCTGTTTCACGTGAGTTTTCTTACTTCCTACCATCAAATCATTAACTTAAAATGTTCTTAACAACAACTATTATGCATTTATAACATCTGCAAGATATAGATATTAAAATTGGAAGTGATATCAGCTGTTTGACACACATGCCATAATACCATAAACCCTGTTGCCTGATCTTTTCTTGTGTATAAAAGACTGTTTGAAAGCAATGGATAGTCGGAGGGGTCCGGAGGGCGTGTGGTGTCTAATCGTGGCTGATGATTAGCGATAGACGTTCACTTCAATATAAAAACCTAACTGTGTTGTGTTGACATCAGATAGGCTTATCCTGTAATGGCTGCTATCACGAACCCACGCCCAAAGCTTGACCCCTCTTTTTGATGGGGTGTTTTTTTGTGTGTTCAGAGATTCATAATCTGAGTCACAATTTTGCCTTCATTTCAATAAAGCTTTGATTTTTGATAAGTTGGATATGTTAGAAATTTTGTTCATAGATCTTTTAACAATGACAATGACAATGACAATGACAATGACAATGAAGTTTATTGCATATTCATGCCCTCCTAGGGCTAAATGCAGTAAGTCGCATACAAAGAGTCTGATAAGTAAGCTATTCTATGTTCTACTTACGACTATATTTCTACATGCTTCCTCCCTCTTCTTAAAACATGTGAAGACGAACTTACAGAGTTCTTCTATCAAATCATAGTTAACTGATGTCATTATATATTTGAAAAAGTCTTCTTTTGTTAGTTGTGCATATTTCTGTTTTGCAAGCGTAGTACTATTAACAAAGGTATTGCGTATATCTTTATACAGTGAGCATTCTAGAAGAAAGTGCGTTTCATCTTCTATATACCTATAGTTCTTATCACAAAACATACATAATCTATCATTTGGAGGAGTTCGGGTGTATCTACCGGCTTCAATTTGTAGAGGATGATCGCTTTCTTTTAACTCAGAAAGGAAAGTCAAAAGATAATCAAATGATTTTTAAAAATTGCTAAAAATCATGACTACATTCCCCAAATCCTGTAATCTTTGCGTCTGCAAGTTGGCATGTAGCAGTACCTTGAAACAAGATATCAAAAATGGGAGTTTGGCTGCAGTACTTTATAGAGCCACAGGGAGGCCCATTATCAAACTTGACCTTTGTTCTCCCATCCCACATGTATCATCTGGATCCATCCAAGGCTTCTCAAGTTGTGATTTTCACAAACACACACACACAAACACTCACACACCAGAAACATAACCTTCCTGGCAAAGATAATCAGCTAGCCTGACTAAAGTTGTGCTCCTAGCGGCCAGCCCGACAGTGGCCACCCCCCCTCGGGCCATAAATCCCAGCCAGCAAGAGATTGTGTAAACACAGGCTAGTAATCAGCTAATTCAAGAGATTATCAAAATACTAGTATTCACAGCTTAAAGCACAACTACAATTTAGCAAATGTTAATTTTCCTTTAAAAAATGTAATGAACTTTTGATTTTCACCTCCTTTGGAGTTTCAAAGCTGTCGAGCATCTCGATGATGTTGGGGTGGTGGAGGTGCTGCATGATCTCTATCTCACGCCGGAGGTTCCGCAGCTCTTTCTCAGGACGGCCCACCTTGGGGATGAACTTCAAGGCTACCACCTGTATGATGAGGGATGTCAAAAGTGTGTCAGACATCGGGTCCAGAGGCAGAGATAAACATTGTTCTTTATGACTACAGAAAATATCTTCCTTCTGGAGGTCTTCTCTACAAAATGGATGTGGTGCTTTTGGATGGACACAATGTATTTGAAATTACCTGTAATAAAATCAATTGCATGTTTGTTTGTTTTTCTCACAAACAACTCAAGTTTATACAACACCCCACTTTGGTGCAGGGATCGTGATTTACAACTTGTTATGAAAGCATGAGCTACTAGTAACGTTATCTGTGTAAGTGTGCAAAAATTGTACCAGCAAATTATAACAACAACAACAAATAATTTATTGACTTACCTGCCCAGTATACTTCTTTCTCCCCTTGTATACTTTCCCAAATGACCCTTCACCGATGCACTCCAGGACATGGTAGCGGTCCATAACTTTTTAGCTGCCTAAGATCGATTCCTGCAGGATGAATGAAGGTATCAAGGTATGAATGATAAGATATTCCCTGGTGAAAGAGTGAAAATGATTATCAAGAGAAAAATGCCGACAGGTGTAAACAATCAAATACAACGTCGAATATATCGCCTTACCTGCATAGAACGGAATATCCAAATGACTGGCTTGATTCTTTATACAATTAAGTAATTCTCCCTTCCAACATTTTTCAAGTATATATCTTTGTGACACTAATTTTCTGCAATTTTCTTGAGATAATTACTGAACTTCGAAACGGCCCGCCATCTTGTCTCAAATCTCGCCCTGCCGCAGTCTCGCGAGACGTGAACGAGAGTGGATGACAGCAGCGAAACTCGACACAATCAGAAACTTTGAAAACTACCAAATTCAACTTTATGATCAATAAGCGCCTTTAAAACTCACTACAGGTACAATGTAAAATATTATAAATGATAGTAAGGACATTTTTACTATTTGTTGTCATTCAATCATGTTTTGGCCAATTTGGTTCGTGGCGTTTTGATGTGGTTACCATGACAACAAATTAAACAAAAGGTTTGCGGTCTGGCTGTCCTGGCAAATATCGATTCGCGATTTTCGTGCCAAGAACAGTTTAAGCCCGGTGCTTCCACCGCATACCCATAGACGTTCAACTTTATTCTCTACTGGTTGAGTACAACTTAAGCCATGGCGAAGACGGTGATCTCGCAGAAGCTTCCGCCGGACATCGACCCGACCAAGGCTCCGCTGGCGTACGGAGACCGGGCCCTCCCCAGGCTCAACCGGGAGCTGAACGATAAAGAGCTGATCACACGGCAGCGGGCCTTGATGACTCTCTGCGACTACCTCCACGATCCGGAACACATCGCAGAGGCGTTGAGAGTTAGTACTGTGTCCTGTTCTCTCCTTGAAACTTTTTTGAGCGAGATAATTTTACCTTGCTGTCTATCAAGTTACCGTACAAACTAAGTCATGTTTTCCTTCCAACTTCACATCCACTTCCCGAGTTTGTGTCTTGCTCTTCCCATCACCCCATGTACATTTATAGCCATGTTGTATGATGCTATTTCATCCGCATTCAAATAACAGATCTGTTATTCCTCTCTACAGGTGGGTGTGGCTGAGAGTCTTAAGAAGCTGCTGAGTGACAAGGACCCGACAGTGAGGCACAAGACAACAGAAGTAAGACCATAAATTCTGAAAAGATATAACACAGGTCTGAATGCAAAGAGAGGCATTAAGAATCTTGGAATATAGAAGCTTATACTTTGTGCTCATAGTCATAGTTTCAACATTATCATTATGTGTCGTTTTTGCGAGATACTGTAATAATTTTAGCAGCAGAAAGTGATCATGTCTTATTCTATATGTTAAGACTGAGGTTATTATGAGGCTTACTCAGGCCTCAATGTAGTAATAATCTTATTCTTATCAAATGATGAAGACTACCTCTTTTTTATCTGACAGATACCAATATTTTCCATCCTCTCCAGGTGCTGTATGTTATTGCCACCCACAACAAGGGCAGAGATGCCTTCCTGGACTATGGCATTATTGTGCCTCTGTCCAAGCTGTTTGATGACAGTGTGGACCTTGCCAGGAAGAATGCACACATGGCCATGGAGATGATGTCTGAGATTCCATATGGTAAGTCTTTGTGATGGATGAATTCAGCGACTGTGATTGTGAAAAAAACCTAGTTTGAAGCATATGTTCAGTATAAATAGTATGTATCCTTCCTTTTTTTACCTGCTTATTATTGATACGTTAAAAGAAAAATTCTCTATCTTAATGATTTTAGACATTTGTATATGTTGTGAATGAGTATAATTTGATGTAGATAACAGTAAATATTTAATTTGATGTAAAGATATGATATAAACAATTGCATGTGCATGTACTACTACTTCTACTTTTCCCATTCTAGATTTTCAGACTATTGTAGTTACTAAGTTTGTCCCAGGCAGTCATCTCATTTTTTTCTTTTGGACATTCTTCAGTAAATACTTAACGTTACACAGTTAATGTCATTGGACAGAAAGCTTTGGCCCCTTTCTTTTGTTCATCAATATTTAATCGCTACATAAGTACGTTTTCATGTTTTATCTATTCACCATCTATTTCTCACTTGACCTTTACATGTACCTTTGAAGTATTACATTGACAGAATGACAGTGTCGACTCTAGTAATGGGTTGTGTACAGGATCTAATGAACACAATTCTTGATGCTCAGGTTTAGATATTCCCTTTCTGTCGTATCTGCAGGTGCTGCAGGTGTAGTGGAGGCTCAACTTGTCCCCAAGCTTGTCGGAAAACTGCGTGACGAGCTAAACGAGATCAAGGAACTGATCCTGGACACGTTACACTTCTGTCTCCGCGTGGAAACCATGCATGCTCTCGTTGCCGGGGCAATGGAGGTCTTCACCGAGCTCCTCGGCCACAACCAGGCCATCATCCGCGCCAAGGCCGCACGCGACATCATGGACCTCAGCGTTCCGCTCGACGGCAAGAACAAGGCCTGCGAGGTGAAGGCTCTGCCACCATTGGTCGGGCTGCTGAAGGATGGAGACACGTACGTCCGATCCATGGCGGCAGGAGCCATAGCGACCATCACCATAACAACCCAGGGGAAGTACCTGGCCTTGGAGGCTGGAGCAATTCCTCATCTTGTAGAACTTGTAGAAGACAAGAACAGTGAGGTGCGCCTGAATAGTCTGAAAGCCCTGACCACCTTGTCGGAGGCTCCCGAGGGGAGGAAGGAGCTACTGAATCATGTAGATCTCATCAAGAAGAGGATGGAAGACGAGAGCGAGGCGGTGGTGAAAGCCGCGACTATTGCCGTTAGGGTCATCACATGGAAACCATAGGAACTCACCCTTAGCGCTAGTTTTCATGGTTTCCTTAGAATACTCCACACCAACATTTTATTTCTAGATGTAGGCAGGTTGCCTAGTTGTACCTCTAGATACTTCCTAAGTGTACATATGAAGTGTTTGTTGTACAGAATAAAATCAAGTAGACATAATAAAATAAACATCTTAGGGTGCCAAGATTCTACTTTTAACTAGAAAATCATGACATTTACCATTGCCATTGAATTTGATATCACACTGAATTCAAACAGTTGTATGTATAAAGAGGGAATGTCAAAATCAGAACACATTTTAACTGTTCTTAATGGTGTTGTTGTCTGCTCAACATGTAAATATTGCAGCTATGATATAACATGGAATTTCTTTATGCTGTACAGCCACTAAGTTTAGGACCATTTTAAGTTGACTTAAGTGTTGTCTCACTTCTCCCACAATAAAAAAGCTACCAGAAACAACATGCTTGAAATGTTGTCCCATTTTTCTTCATCATTCCCTTTCAGTTCTGTGGTACAATATGGGTCTTTTTACTGGATTGACATATCAACTTTTAGTTTTATCAGTTTGAGTATACCAAATTGCTTTTAACGATGCTGTATTTTAATTACTTCACTATTTAAACTTATAAGTTCTGTCTAACATAATCTAAGGATAAACAGCACAATGAAAAGAACAGCCAGATATGCTGGAATTTGAATTTATTACTTTCCAAAAATGGAAACACATCGTTATCTCAGTATCATCTTTTGTTACTGCCTGCCAAAGTCAGGCACACTTTATGATCCATAATCCATTACATTTCAAACACCAATAAAGATCATGTCACAGTTACCAAGTAATTCACTGTATGTAACATGGGGTCTTAAAAAAAAAAAAGTGGTGCAATTTTCTCCTTCACATGATCATGTACTTCCATGTTGCCCACTCTGTGCCTGATGAGCAGAAGTCACCCCATTCATGTACATGCCTACAAACTTCTTAAAGACATCGGGATTGTACTCAAGCAGTCCAACCTCCAGTCTTTTCTTGTTGATCTTCACCCAGCGCTTACGTTTCTTTACCGGCCACAAGTTTGCAGCATGATCCATGAGGTACATGTAGTTGTACAGACGGTTGTCGCAGTCGATCCATACCATGTTCTTCACCCCACCATCTTCTCGTAACTTTGTCGTGTTCAGTTGGTACACTAGAAAGTGGAAGACTCCATCCTCCATGGCGACGCCCTGTGCTGTGATTGGTTCTGGTAGGTCCATCTCGGCATCTCCGTACAGCTTTCTTGCACGAGCCAAACAATTAGCATGAGCAAACATCATCATTTTGACAGTCATGTGCCTCCGTCGCGCCGCTCTGTCGATGTTCAGCAGAAACAAGGTGTGCATGTGTGGGAAGGAGTACCCATCCAAGAAACCCATGTGATCCTCTGGGGTGTATATGTTGGCGACTTGCAGATCGATGATGGGAGCCACAGGGAAGATGGACTCTAACTCGTGTTCAGCGGTTTCTGCAATGTCGTCAGGATTAGCAAACGGAGGCAGTGGTGACTTGGACAGCATCATTGTCCCGATCTTTCCTTTGGTCTGGACCAGATCCTCCCCGCGATGCCAGTTGGCGGTGACATCCATCCCGTCTACGACACGCCTGTCGAGCAGCTGTGGGTATTGTCCTGTAAGAGTGGAGCACATGTACAGGAGCTGGGACATAATGTACTGTGCAGACTGGTTCCTGCTTACCATGGCGTCCTGGGTGTCGTGTTCGTGTGCGTACAAGATGGCTTCCCGTACGCGCTGCTCGTAATCAGGAACGGTGATGTTGTTACCGAGGACCATGATGTGCTGAGGAAGGGTTCCATTGTTGCCTTCCTTCTGCATCCACTTGGACTTGGTCAGCAACAGACCCTGTTTCTCACCCTCCAGCACCTACATGGAACAGATAGAAGAGAAGTCTAGACTTCAGCTGCCTGTGATATCTTGTGACAGCTTCTCAACATTCCTAACTTACAACATTGCCTGTTATGACTATAAATTATAGTGTAATTCTTACCAGAAGTAAGCTAGGGTGGTAAGAAATTTAGGATTAAAACTACAACACAACTGGCTTGCTTCAGACCTTTTCGGCATTGTGCATGATGGTAACATGATTATTGATACCAAGTATATATATTCTTGTCAAAGCGTACCTTTGTGAAAGGATGGAAAACGTGGGCAGGTTTGTCGTGCCAGTTCTTGTCCTCAGGTCCAGGTTCTTTCTGTTTGTCTCTCAGTGGATTGTTGTTCCAATCAAATGGCCGTCTGTCATATGCACAACAAAATGCACTTACTTAAGTTAAGATATACACAACTACAATAATGTTGCTACATTTAAATACAGTTAATACGAAGCAAAAAAACATTTTGACACCAACCGCGACACAAAATACTTACTTGAATTGCCAAGTGGACCAGCCAATGTTCTCTGGGTCAAACCAGGTTCCGAAACGGCACTCGATATCTTCATAGTCATACTGAGGGAGAAGAAGAGATGGGAACGGTTAATGAAACTTTGAAAGTTTCATGACAATATTTTGTCTTTTCTTTTTACAATGTGACTATGTAAATTCCCCCAAGCATTTATGGTGTTTTTGTGAATGACAAATATGATATTGATAGCAAACAGAATGGCATGTTAATCAATATATATTTTTGTTACATTAAATATCACGTGGAGAGGAAGGTCTTCCATATATAATATTCTAAAAATCATAAGATAAAGATCATTAAAATTTATTCAAACTATTTCCTCATGTATACAAGGAGCTTAATGTATATTAAAGTCATATCAAAAGCTCCCTGCTCATATGTCCTATGTCCTAGTTTTTTCAAGACATGATGATCTTTTCGTTTGTCGTTTTTCGTATTGTCAATTTTGATAAGTTTTTCCCAAACCTTGGTCCTCTTCGGCTTGAGGAATTCGCTCTTGAACTTCCTGGGGTCGTAATACTGTCCGGACTGCCAGTCGGATCTGTACGGGTGGTTGGAGGGGTGGTCTCGGATGTCCTTGCGGACTACCCGCTCCTCGCCTTTCCACAGCACGACGCTCGTGCTCACAGGCCTGGGACAAACTGCTAAGCGTAAACCTGACTTCAGAAGCAAGCCAGAAGGCCGTGAAGCATTCATAGTTAACATTTTCTACTTCCTAGCACGGAATCAGAGAGATAAAACCGTTCTAAACTGTCATGCTATGCCATGCCCAAAATTCTACCACGAGCTGCCATCTTGCTTCAGTCCCATCATTCTTTACGATAAGACTGTCCTTTGTATATGCCTTGAAAAATACCCAATCAAAATACTTTTTGGTACGATTTATTCAATATATTATGTTTATCTGATATAAAATATAAATGTATTAATATTAGTATTACTTCTTTGTGATTATTTTGATACAGCTTGTCATTAACTTTTTTCAAAGAAAGATAAATAGTCAGGCACTATATTGTTCACATTAAACCTCTAAATCACCAGAGGTCGGAGGTCAGTAACAAGAAGAGAGGTCATCCAGTCGGTCCAACATGGCTGGGAGTCGTTTGGAGAAGTTTGGCACGATTTTTACCCGCGTTCGTGACTTGATACGCGGGGGAGTGATGAAGTACGAGGAAAGGCCGCTTTGGTACGACGTGTACGCGGCGTTTCCGCCCCGAGACCCACCACTGGCGGAGAGGAGTTACGATATCAAACCGGTCAGGCGAATCCTGTATCCTGAGGACAAGATTCGAGCAGGTAAAAATTATGCACAAATTTTATATAACGTTAATGTTATATGTATAAAGAATCAATTCATAAAACACTGATAACTTTGGCTTTAGATCGACAGTGAAAATGAGGGAAATGATATTAATAAACTGAAGCCCCATACAATACTTTAATAGAATTGTTGCTACACATTAATATTTAGTTGCTAGTTGCATGTCAGTTTAGTTTTACATCTCTCACAAATTACAAGAGTCACAGTATGAATTTATACATGTTTTCACTTTTTCCATTACACTGCTCGGCTGTGCTTGTATTTAACCCCTTTTTCTTCCATACTTTCAGCTTTTTACAAGACCTACGGCACCCCCCGCCCCATGGACCTGAGTGACCCGGACTCTGTGTCGGAGTGTCAGAAGTTCATCCTGAAGTACCAACAACTGGAGAGACTGGGAAAGTACCAAGAAGATGCTGAACTCTTTGAGGCAGCAGCAAGGGCACTACAGAGGGACGGGGTCGTCCTGAAAAAGAGACAGTTGAAACAAGTGACTGATACTGTAGAGGAGCCACAGGAGAGTCAGAGAGACCCTGCACTGAACATTCGCATTAGTGACATGATAAAGGAAGCGCTACAGAAAACAGAGACAGAAAAATTGTGACTTAGATTCATAGACTGAAATGTGTTATGGTACAAATGTATTGAATTTCATAAAAATCATCAAAGCATTGTTAATGTAACATTTTTTTTTTTAGTCACCAGGACTGTATGTAGACTTAAGAACTACTACCATGGTACAAATGTAGTATAATTTTTGTCAGAGCTTAAAAGGAAGCTCTGACCAGTTGCACATCTTTATCCAACATGTATCATCATTTATTCATGTATTGTGAGGTTAAAGCAATCAGTTGGAAAATAGAATAAAACTTTTTTTTTCCTCTGTCAGAATGTGAAAGATTCCTTGTTTTGTTGATTTCTATGAAGCATAAGTTTGCCATCGAGTAGGATTTGTTGTCTTATGTAGAAAATCTGTACTTAGTATACAGTGTTCTCTTCCATAGCACAGACATTGCACACCAAATGCAGCTATGTTGACATCAGAAATAAATGGATCTCCATGATATCAGTATAATTCCGGCAATGGACAAGAAGCAGTACATGAATTTTACTTCAATGACAAACTACATTAACTCTTCTGTTTGTCTTTCCCCAAAACTGTATTTGTTTTGTATTGGAAAACAAGTGTACTGTATTCAAAAGGGTTTTATCTGCTGAAGTATTCAATGCCCCCTTCTAAGTCTACTTTGCCATCTAGCGAAGTAAATTCAAATTGCAGCGGAAAATCAAATTGCGTAACTTCACACCGACAATTATCGATCTATGTTACATGGGTTGCTATTGGCCAGTCGGGTGGGTGGTCATTCCCTACAGCCAATCAGATATAGTGACATAAATAAGATCCAAAATGGCTGCTGTGTAATGATGTAATGTCTCAGGGAACGACTTGTCGTGTCAGTCATCCTTTCAGTTACTTATCACTCACTCTATCATTCCCTGTGTCATTTTAGTTACTTCTGCTGGTGTCCAAAATGCGTTTGATACTTGGCAAAGGCACCATAGACCACGTGAGGACCATTCTCGGTCCAACCCGGAAGTGTTATACAACGTCGTCTGCTAATGTTGTTTTCGTCGAAGACTTGAATTTCGTTCCTCCAACCGACTCGGCTACCTCTGACGACATCAGCAGGCTCCAGGAGTTCGTCCACGCTTCCAAACGGCTGTTGGTGATCACAGGAGCCGGACTGTCCACTGAGTCCGGTCTCCCAGACTATCGTTCTGTCAAGAGCCCGCCTCGGGCCGGCAAAGACAGACCCGTCATCGGGCCTGTTATGTACCAAGATTTCGTGAAGGACACACACGTTCGGCAGGGGAACTGGGCTAGAAACTACGTAGGATGGCCCGGGTTCTCGTCACACCGGCCTAACGTTTCTCACCGGGCACTTGTGCAGTGGGAGCGGCAGGGTAAACTCCACTGGCTGGTGACACAGAATGTGGACGATCTACACAGGAAAGCCGGGAGTGAGCGGATGACAGAGCTCCATGGAAGCGCGTTTAGGGCGGCATGTCTGTCCTGTAAGCACGTGGTACCGAGGTCCGGGTTACAACAGGTGATATCGAACATGAACCCGCACTGGGAGGCGGTGCCGTTCGAGATCAGGCCGGACGCCGACGTCGCCCTGACTCCGGAACAGATAGAGGGGTTTAGAGCGCCGCACTGCGGGTACGTAGATGTAGATGTGGTGTAGACACTTGTTGTAGACGCAGACATACAGACATGCACACACACACACATATGAACACACACGCACATGCACACGCACACGCACACACACACACACACACACACACACACACACACACACACACACACACACACACACACACACACACACACACACACACAAGTCGACGTAAAAACTCAACCATACTGTTGACGTGAAAAAATTATTTACTATCGGCAGCTTTATAGCTACTCACACATATCCATCATTTTTTTCTGATCCTTCGATTCCTACTGGCCTATTATGTTTGGTATCAATTGCTAATTGCCATTGTTGGGGACCTGGCCCATGGACTATATGTATCTGCAGAAAATGTGGCGGACCCCTGAAGCCTGACATGGTGTACTTCGGGGAGTGCGTGCCCAAGGACACGGTCCAACTGGTCTTTGAAAAACTGGAGGAGTCTGACAGTATACTGGTGGCAGGGTCTTCACTACAGGTCAGTAAATATGAATCTCGTTGTGTGATTTATGATTATGAAATATGAACCATTGACGAGTTTCGGTGCTGCCGTAGGGAAGCATGTACATAAATATGGCTTGTGATGTTTTTGGTACACATTATTCAAGCTATGATATAAAAAAAATGGGTAGCAAAACAGAGCCATGCAGTATGACACTTCTTCAATCTCTTCCCCTTTCATCATGCTCTGTCCTTAGGTTGTTGGTGTCGATCCGACGGCCTTCTATACACCATGTATATGTATACGGTTTAGTTGAAAGGTCAATATAGTCTCTAAGTTTCAATCTTTTGTACTGCATGTTCCCTACTGTCCCATTGTCACTGTTAATGGTTTGTATTTCTCCTGCCATGGCGTTTCTGTTCCCCTCTCGATCACGCATTCATCTCTGTTTCCCTACCTCCAGGTGTATTCGGCCTACAGGTTTGTGTCCGCCGCTCACAAACAGAACAAACCCGTGGCCATCCTGAACATCGGACCCACACGAGCGGACAATCTAGCGGCGCTGAAGATCAACAGTAGATGCGGGGACGTCCTGACAAAGCTAAAAGTCTAATGTTGGAGACTCGTAGATCGTTATTATTGTTTAAATTTTTATGTTTACATAGAGTGTTATAGCAGTTATACTAAGAAATGGGGAAAATAACAATAAAAACAATTATGATATCAGATGCTGCTCTAGCAGAGCCAAAACTTTCTTTCTTTATTGAGTAACCAAACATCGTCTTAATGTCCATCAAACATATACACCGATAGTATAATACTGCAACAAATCACCAGGAACAACAACCTTAATCAGCACACATGTACAATCCTTTCAAAACAGAACTTTAAAAAACCCTTGAAGATTCGCATTGGTCTGAGTTTGTGATCTACAGCTTCACAGCGAAGTCGTAGTTGTCGGGTTCTGGCGGCAGTGGAGGTGGTTCTGACGGAAGCTGCAGTCCCTCCGTGTCTAACAGAGCTAGTCTCATCTCCATGGACAACAACATCTCCATCTCTTTCTTGGTGGTTTTACTCGTCATCTCCTGGTCCAGCAGTGCGCTGATACCGTCCGTCCACAGGTCGTACATCTCCTTGGTAGGCGCCACGAAGTCTAGCGAATTGTCGGGGTAGTACAGGATTGAGAACGCGTATGGTGTGACGCTGTCCTTCTGACTCCGGGACTCCTTCATGTGGGGGCACTGCTTTCCTGTCACCAGCTGCTTGATGTCGGCGAGGTCTAGCTTCCCGCTCAGTTGGTCGATGTCGGGAGTTGTCCCCTCCCCTGCGTCTCCGTAGTGGAACGCCTTGAAGTTCGGCGCGAGGCGACAGAACCAGAACTTGTCCTTGACTCTCCTCTTGTTGAACTTCTGGAACAGCCCGCCCTTGACGAGGTGCGAGAGGCGGTGTGCCTTGATGAGTTGGACGACTCCGGGGGTGATGGTGTTCCTCAGGCCGCAGAACGGTTCCACGTCCCCGTCCAGAGGCAGCTTGGACACGCGGCTGTCCTGGATCTGTCGGATGATCTCGTGGTAGCTGTAGTCCTGCAGCTTGGTGCCGAAGATGGCTGGGCTGCGCGGGCGGTGGGACAGGGCCATGCCGATCTGCTCCCGGCACACGTCCATCACCTTGTCAAAATCCTCGTGAATGGCGCGCATTTCCCGCCAAGTCTGAAACACACCAATGTACGTTTCAAGTTAATCTGCAGGTACATCTTGTTTCTGTGCATCTTTTCCCTCGTTCAATCAATGGTCCCCACTCAAGTAATACCCACCACCAAAAGATAAAGATGAGTTATCCATTTAACCAGATGTAGAAAGACCAGAACGTCACGTTTCTCAAACTCCCGTATACCCGGACCAGCGACATTTCTACTCCCGACAACATCTGTAGAAAGGCTGGTGTTCCGAGAAACCGGGAGCTGGAGATACGTTACGATTATGTTTTTCTACATTTGCTTGTTGGGGATTATGAAAGGGTGTGATACACATGTCTGTCCGGAGATAGCTCTGCCCCCTTATATACCTCTGTCATTACATTTGGTCATTCTGTACTAGTTACTCTTTTCTTGTCGTGACAAAACGTGATATACCTTGTTGAGTGACTGTATACAGACACAGAAGACCTCCTCGAATGCATTTGGGGTGGCGAAGAACATGGGATGGTAGTCCTGCCCCGTCTCAGAAGGGGGCTCTCCTACCTGGAGTATTTTGCAGAGCAAAAGGGTGAGGGCAATGGCACACCTGTGGATGAAGGAAAGAAAAATAAGATTTTGAAATGATTTCGCCAGTAAAGAAATCGGTCAGGTTGAAAACATGTAAACGTTGAATCGAAGAATACATTTTCGACTTCCTTTTGTCTCGATGTAGCAACTTACCTTGCGAATGGACAGACATATTGGTCATCCCTGCAGGAGTTCTCAAACACTAGCTTGTTGTAACTTTCTGTGTGATTCTCCGCGAAGAACAACATGCAATCCAGGGCGAGCAGGCCAGGGGGCGTTTCTTCAAAGTCCAGGATGGGGCTTGTGTAGTTGGTGAAACCCAGCTTCTTGTAGTTTTCCATATACTCGACTTTTGACCTGCGGATGGCTCCCTTGTTCTCGGCGAATAAAGCGCTGCCTTGCGCACTGAGGTCACGGTCAAAGGCGAGGGCGTACAGCTTGCGAACCTTGTTCAGTTGCTCTGGGTCACCGGGGTCAAGTTCGGTCTGGATTCGGTCGTCAAGGCAACAGAACAGCAACACCTGGAAAGTCAAACCGGGAACGAGAAAACATGAGTATACGTGTTTCCCTCTGATTGAGAGAGAGAGAGAGAGACAGACAGAGAGAGAGACAGAGAGAGGGAAAGAGAGAAATAGAGAGACGATAGTCACGTGCAATGTCAATGATTGAAATCATTACATTCTGGCAATTTAAATTGCTATCAAGTGCTCCCCATGGCCAATTACCGGGAGAGAGCAGATTGATGTTGATGGAACCACACATTTATAGTCCCCAGAGGCCTACACATTACTCCGGAAACGTGATTACCATCGCAAAAAGGAAAACCACGAGACAGAAAATGAGAAGCCCAATATATAATACCATTAGCACATGTGTTTCGCCATTTCTATTACTGCTTGCTAAGCTTTTACGTGAGCCCGAAATCGAACCCATGAGCTGCTATTTCACGGTAACTTTCACCGTTTGAAAGTTGAAAAATAAGGTGCAAAACTAATTTTCCTCACAAACGTTTCTACAATTTCTGTATTTTTCAGATCAGTACCCCTATTTTTTTCCATTTGGTCACGATTAAAAACGAAACAGGAAATTAAATTTTCCAAACAATCCATAGTTTGTATAAAGAGGAAATGTGACCAAGATACAAAGCGAATCTTTCTGTAAAGGGAACTTGCAAATATAACTGGGTCAATGATCCCTTCATGGCATGTACACAAATGGCTGTCAGACGATAAATCAGATTTGTCGAGGAGGTACAAAGGATCGAAACTCCTTTCACAAGCATTCGGAAGCATTCGTTTTTCCCCATCCCGAACAGGGGGGTGTCTGTGTGGCGGACACGACGCGAAGAAACAGGACAAAATAGAAAGTTCGCCCCAAACCTCTGCTTGGGGAGTAAACTTTTCTGCGCACACTCACAGCCCCATCTAAACATAACCTGGCGTTTGTGCTTCGTTGGTATTCACTCCCTGTGAAAATCTTTGAACCAATTACTATCGCACGATTTGGCAACAGTCTAACTGTAACATTTTAGGCTCAACTAGTCAAACAAATTGCCTCTGTGTAAAATTGTGCACTGTTACAATCACTAGCGACCCTCTAAATACTGCGGCATACAGACAGCATCACCAAATTGTGATACGGTATTTATGCTACTCTCCAAGCAGAGGTTAGGCTCCGGCTGTTTTTTTTTTTTACGTTTTATTTTCATTTTGCACTGTTTTCTTGATGTCAACAGCCGGAGCCTAACATCTGCTTGGAGAGTAGGTACTGTATTTACAGCTATATAACTCTGACCTGTAATACGTGCAGCTGGTGTGCCATCTCCGCCCCCACCGTTCTGCGCCCGTCTATGATGCCCTGTAGGATCAGCCCCTGCACGTGACGGGAGTTGATGATGTCTAGAATCTCCTTGGCCTTGGCCGGGGTGGCCTTGATCAGCAGCGCGTTGATTAGTGTAACAGAGTTAAGCTGGATCTCCGCCGCCGGGCTCTTGAAATGTTCCGTCAACACTTGAAGGCTGACCTGGCCGGACACCACCTGGCCGAACGCGTCGCTTAGCAACACGATGCTCTCCAGGATCGCGAGGGCCCGCTGGACAATGATGGCCTCCGCCACCGTGCTCTTGTTGACGAAGCTGGCGACCCTCTGTACAAATCTGGGGTTGAGAGAGTTCCAGGAGACGATGCCGTGGTCCATCAGGGCTAGGAAAGCTGCCAAGACAAGCCCCAAGTTCTCCCCTGTCGTCACACCAGACACCACCAAATCCATCAACAGTGTGACTCCGTCTGAGGTAATGAACTCGACAGCGAAGGTCTCGTCCGACGACATCTGGGCTAGTCTCTGCATAACCGGCTTCTTCTCCGCCATGGGTCTGTTCCTGTTCTTGATCTTGGTTATAATGTCCCTGGCCGCTTTAGACGGCGCCGTGCTGACTCTCAGGTAGCTGCCATTTTTTATCTGGTGGCGATTCTTTTCTGTAATGTAGACCCCTCGGGCTCCTTCGTGCGAAATCAGCGACAGGGAGTAGTAGTGTGGGTTCTCCACGCCCCACCCCTCACACAGCTTCTCCACGATCACCTCCAGAGACTCCTTCTGGTCCAGGTCCACGAGCTGAGTCGTCTGTCCCTGCATCTCCACCGCTACTTTCACCACGTCCTTGTGCTTGGTGCCAAACGGCACGTGAGACGTGTCCTCCACGTCCACCTTGATGATCTCCCTGGACGCGCGGGAACGACGCATGGTGGAGAATCCGGACGTCTCGCGTCGCGACCGCCGTCCCTCGGACTCCAACACCACACGGCTCAAGGCCAGATCCCCGATAATAGACATGGCGAGGCGTCTGTTTTTCTCCGTCCCAGCCTGGCCCGGCCAGCCGCCCCGCGGAGACTAATATTACGGCCTTTATTTGACGACCACCTCCTTCCTCAAACGAGACCCAAAACAAGCTAGGCGGAACAACAGGTTAGAGGGCAAACCCGGTCACACGGCGTAACTGCGGCTCAATCTGTGAATTCCCAGGAGGTTTACTCCGTATTATTGGCCGCCTCTCGATCTTCCTGCCGTACAATTAAACCAATTATGCCGCTAACAATCAATAACAATGTACACAGAGGACGATACAGTCCGCACTCCAGGCCTCTAAAATCCGTATGGCACGGAACGCAGTCTGCCGGAAGTGACGAATCTGCAGCACGCAGGTGATCCTGTAAATGGTGAATAGCTTCTCCGCGGTTGTGTTTACCTCTTGACACGGGTCGGGTTTAGAAATCCTGCGCCACAGTTCAAAGTACAACCCCGAGAGGACGAATCACAGATCCCCTCACGTCTTCACACGGCGACCTGTCCCGGTATGCTGTGCTGTGTTACGAAACCACGCGAATCCCGCTGTGGGTGGGGTGGTCGGGTCACCCAGTCCGACAAATGATCACAAATACCTGACATTCACGCTGTACAGGATGCGCCGCGCTCCCTCTCTGTGACGTAGTTCCCCTCCCAGTTTGATGTACTATTGTCGTCCAACGATGACGTGTTTCCCACGACAAATGAGTGGCGTGCCCCCCTCGGTGTTGATCTGTGTGTGAACCGGCAGAGTTGTCCGACCGCTTCCCCGTCAGACACAGGCCTGCGGGCCAGACCAAAGTTTGACTTTGTTTATATCAACAGCGCAATCAGGATCACTGGCAAAACTTCCGCGCCTGGTTTCTCTGGGGTAGTCCCGACCAGACGGCTTTGCCGCTGGAAAAGCAATAGGCCGGGGTGGAGTTAGCCAATCCTACAGCTACACATTTGCACCCCTCTGGCAATATCTATATTTTCATCGACCAAAGGAGCCTGGCATGTCTTGGCAACGGTTTGGTTGAAATATTTCACTGGGAGTTGTTGAGGAAATGATGTGATTTGTGGAAGATGTTTACTTTGCGGGAATCACCTGGGCCGGTGGAAAGAAAACAGATCAGACACAAAGTCACCAAATGATAAAACACTGTATAAACCCCTGCTTGGAGAGTAGAAGATGTAGTCAGAATATGAAAAAAAAAAAATCAGCATAGAAAAGAACACTTTGCAGCAATATTGCCACACATAATCTCTACACAAGCTAAGCAGACGTTTGGGTGGAAAATCTGACCTTCAGTTCTGGCAGGTTCACCTACGGTGACCGAAAACCTTACGATTTTCCACCCCAACATCTGCTTGGAAATCACTCTACCCTTTTAATACACCCGTACATATACACATATATATGCATCCTGAAGCGACCCGTTTTGGCAGAGGGCTAGCATTCATGACCCTTTGGGCACTTACTGACAGGTCCGATTTATATATGTACAGGTTAGCATGTACTCAATATCCCCACCCTCATGCTAACCGTGACTAGAATTACATTCACAGATAAAACAGGTTTGTATGCCACGTACGTGCGTATTTACACAGATACTATCCTATATCCTCACACGTAGCTTGGAAAGTGTATACCTCAATGTTATTTTAGCTCCATATCTCCAAGCAGATGTTGGGATGGAAATCGTTTTATGACTGACCAAGGACTGACCGGCTGTTCTGTTGGCCAGGAAACTGTAGGGTGTTCAACCTCAACAGCTGTTTGGAGATCGCTCTATTATTATTTCATCAAAGAAATATATTTTTTGGAAGTGACTACCATTCCAGCTTAAACAAGGAGACAAGGGTCCATTGATAAATATTACATCTAGATACGAACATGTGAGTTATACTCGGATTATGAAAACATGTATCCAGACACATGCAATGTCATCGCGTATATTTAGATTAGAGTAACATACTCTAGGCAGTGTAATCTCCAAGCAGATTTTGGGAGGTAAGATTGCGGTCTTTTATGTCATCGATATCAGCTCAGATACTAGGGCGACCCATGAGCGTTGCAATCTTTCCTTCCCAATACGAGCGAATTAAATGCCATTTTGATTATCCCAGTTCCAAGACTAAGCGCAAAGAAAGCGTGCACCATTAGAAATAACTCCCATAGATACTCGCCGAGCAGGGGTTAGGCACCGGCTGTTTTTGACGTTTTTTAGGCGTTTTATCGGGCTTTCATTTTTGTAATGTTTTATTGATGTCTCGCCTAAAAAACGTCAAAAAAGCCGGAGTCTAACTTCTGCTTGGAGACCCCACAGATTCCTATGCTGCAGCGGGATGATGTGTTTAACTTGTGTAGTGAAGAGGAACGCTGTGATATATTGGCTGCCAAAACGCCTACCCAACAGTTCCTGTGCCCACTTCCTCTTCACGGCACGATCTATGCAGCGTCTAAATGACTTCACGGTGACCGTGATGACAGACGACTCGGGTCACGAACGCAAAACAAATACTTTTGGACTAAAGGGTTTAACTTGTTGGCACGAATTGCAGAGTTATCCTTTGTAGAGTTGCCTAGAACTTGCAATGGGACGTCCCCAGGCCCCCGTGCAGACTCAAAACTGGGCATGACAACAGTGATGTATGTCTCGAGGAAAACAGGACGGCTACCGTTCTGCAAGGCCGGTCTGTTGACGTGCTATAGGGTTATAACTTATTTGTTGAGATATGCCACAGTTTGTTGTTGTTATTTATTTCGATCTCCAATTAGACTTTACAAACACAAAATCTATTCTTATTGGAGTCCATTTACAATTACAAAACAATCGAATAACATAAGTCCTTTGATACTAATAGTTTTTTGAACATAGAAAGTGTAACATTCTGAGGAAGCAATAAGAAATAAAGACCATTGCGTACGCAATTGGTTTTGCCAAAGTTGTCACTGGTAATTTCCAATCAAGTCTAGAGGTTAATCAATGGCGTTTGCAGTATTTCTGGTCACCTGGTCACAAGTATGAATATGTATGTATGTATGTATGGTCACATTTAGCTGTTTGTGATATCATTGCAGCACCAGGTCATATTTGCACTGCAGTACTGCAGCCTACTGATAGAGGTTGCTTTTGAGCACGTATTGTCAGTGATGTTAGCTTGAGGCCATTTCCAATTGTATACGGCCACGGTAAGAAAATGTTAGGGATAACATCCTTTGAAGACTGCAAAAATAGTGAGATAGGGCGAAAAACAAGATGGGAAAAACAAGATGTAATAAATTTGAAAAATAGATATGTGATGGTGTAATAAGAATCAAAAGGACAACACATGTCATGATCACAGCCAACAAGGCATTCATTCTAGTGCCCCTACTACTAGTACAATTATCAGGCTTCAAGACATTATATTTGCTCATTTTGGTAATGTGTCGTCATGTGTCTCCAAAGGAAAAAACAATTATTTTTTTGCGCATACATCAGGCCAAAATTAATGAGCGCGCTGATCTTATCCATAAATTTACTTGCTGTGGCCTAAACTGTAGGCTACATATGATGCTACCAAAATCCACAAAAATTGAAATTTTGCACCATTGAAAACTGCTATCAGCAAGCTGTGTTTACCATTCTCCACATGTTAAAGTGTCAAAGGTGAAACATTGACATTTCAATATAGTTTGAGCCACAATAGGCAGACAGACAGGTTAGACTTCAATCCATGCAGAAATAATTCCGTGGCGGATCAGCACAGAAATGTCTCCGATCTGTGCCTCACAGGTGGGAATGTATTTATCAAATTTACAATTTCTAGATCTCCGTTAAATCTTTTTAGTCTACAGGCCTTCTGCTTCACAATACTGACCTATGTTAGAGGCTTACATACATGTTAGCGGCCGGAGTATGTGTTCAATGATAATCTTACATTCCGTTTCTTGACTACATTCTTATACTAAACGTATTTTTGTTCATGAGAATTGTGACGTACCTTAACTTTGATCTGATACTACTAAACATGATACCGTGATTCTGCCACAGTAACATCCGTTACATTGAACCAAGATACATGTCTGTTACACCTCCACAGTAACCTGCTGAGATCCAGTTTTGTTTTTTACGGAGTATATCTACGACTAGTGAAGATATTCCAGTGACTTCTCACCATTGCCATGACTGACTACAGTGATTTGGACAGGTCTGTTGGTGTTTGTTTGTCCTTGGTACTAGTATCTTGATTGACACTTGTTTTTGCTTACTTAGAGGTATTTAGCACGAAGTTCTGATGTCCCACAACCAGTTTATGTACATGTGTAAGTCACAAGTTGCTTGGGCTAGTGCATGTTAAGGTATATGGATTATGAACATATGTGCATGTGCACGAGGTTTCCATATAATTACATGACAAAGGTCAATATTCAGTTTCAGGATTATTACTAGTAACTTGTACAGATTTGTTTCAGGTGATCGTTTCAATATATAGTATAAAAAATATCTACAACATTGTAGCCTTGATGATAGGGGCCTGAGGCTAGACTAGGCAAAAATGTGGATATTGTCGAAATATGTCGATGTTGTTAAACTTCAATTTTCATTGCCTTACAATTCTTCTATTTCCAATGGAAAATGTACACGTAGATTGGTCAAAATAACACAATGCCAGGTAATACAAAACACATGACTACAAGTTGTAGTACAACTACTCTACTCACACAACCGCCCCTCCCTCTGACAGTGTTTAGATTTGTATTCATGTGGACGTATAACTTCAATCATTGCTTTAACGATGTCCGTTCCATCTGTTCATCTAACAGACAAATAGAGCAGCTTCGACGCTGCGAAATCATCACAGAGGGAGAGGTAAAAGAGCTCTGCGCGAAGGCAAGGTAACAAGTCTTCTTCTATTTCCGATGCAATAGTTACATGGCATTTGTCATGGGTTTACTAAATAAATAAAAGATATTACGTGTATGTACGTAGCTACTTGTTGTGTTTTGCAATTGGTTGCTGTAAAAAGTTGTTGCAGTTTAGTTTTAATTTGTTACTCCAGGAAGGAGGGGCCTGACGGAGTATTGTAGTTAGGGTTGTTCGCAGCTGTATCTCGCAATTCCTTCACTGCATTTGTATAAATAAATGATGCAAAATAGATGCTTACTTATATGATTTTTGAGCAAATGCTACAATAGTAGTCTTTGCTAAGATAAGACTTTCATACTTTGAACAACTTGTTTTTGTCTAGGCCTGTATATTTGCACCTACGAAACAATCAATCAATCGATCAATATCTTTTTAATGGATTAGTCTGACATTTAGCATGTCGGTTGTTAAAGAGGGTATGAAACACCTTAGCCATGCCGAAAACACCATATATAATTACTTCATGGAGGATTCTGTCCTACGGAATCTTGTTATATTTGAATCCTGTCACATTTTGAGACAAGCTTCTCAATTGGTCTGTTGGAAACGCAGGTGCCAAGTACAGAACACAATTTACAATTTACCGTGTTGTTTTCTTAAAGTTCTCTGAATCTCTCCCTTCACAGAGAAACCCTCATAGAAGAAGGCAATATCAAAACGATAGGCTCACCCGTTACAGTGTGTGGGAACATCCATGGGCAGTTCTATGATCTTAAGAAACTCTTCGAGGTAAGAAACAATACAATAAACATACCCTAATTATAAAGAAACACCCCTGCCTGCAACAGACTGTGGGCACTGTGTACCAGATGGTTTGTACATGCATAATAAATGACCAATGTACAGGTGTCATCTGCCTGGCGTATGTTAAATGCACGGTACACAGAAAAAAATATTTTTAACACTGGTTCAAACCTCATATTTCTCTTTTCTGATAGACTTTTCCAGCTGTCACGTTGCTGAATAGTTTACCTTTTTACATCCTATACTCTAGATTGGAGGGGACATGCCAGGCACAAACTACCTGTTCATGGGGGATTTTGTAGACAGAGGGTTTTACAGTGTGGAGACATTCCTGTTGCTACTTGCTCTTAAGGTACGTTATTATTTGTTTCTTTAACGGATTAAATTCTGATCAGTTTAAGCAATTTAAGCGTGGAGGTGCTCCAGGAATTCGTAATCAATTGGATATCAGTAACCATCTGGTCTTTCTTTACTCCATTTGATACGCTTGAATGCCACATACAAGTTCAAACCAGATCGGTTGAGAATTTGAGAATGCTTAAAAATGCAGAACACAAAGCTGCAAAGTACATATAGAAAAGGTTCCGAACAACAGATTACGGACGTTGCATAGGTTTATTTGCTGGTAAAGGCTATGAAGACGCACCCCATACCACACAAACGTTGAAATTATTTCTTGTTTGTATTTGGAAGCAACCATTTGGCTGTATGTTACTGTTTTGTGTTGGTTTACAGTTGTAAAGGTATCTACTAGTAACTACAAGCTGCTTAGTGTTAGTACAGATTCTATCATGCACGACCTAATTGCCTTATCCGTAGGTTCGTTATCCGGACCGTATTACGCTGATCAGAGGCAACCACGAGAGTCGGCAGATCACACAGGTGTACGGGTTCTACGACGAGTGCCTGAGGAAGTATGGGTCCATCACAGTCTGGAGATACTGCACCGAGATCTTCGACTACCTCAGCTTGTCAGCCATTGTTGATGGAAAGGTGTGAAAATCTATCTTTTTGAATACTGACTTTTGCTTGTTGTTCAGTGTGAATCACTAGTATATATGTGTGCATGTTGTGGTGCAGAAATGGAGCATAATTGTGAACGTAACATAACCGGTTAACCAGCATATACAGTTTACTAGTACATGTACTAGTCTAGTAAGTAGTGCCGCGGGAAGGGGGTGGGGTGGATTCGCGTTATCAAAAAGTTGCGACGATGAAAATTTCATCATTTAGCGGACGAATAGTGACCGTTAAAATCGCCAAAATCAAGTCGTTAACGGTAAATGGTTTCAGTGTGGCCATCTTGCGTTTCTTCTGTCTAGGAAACTATGTGTGGACTGCATATCACGGATATGAAAACCTGGCATCCAGTTTACTGTGGATTGCCTGGTCTTCGAGGCAGATTAAACTACTATCTTCCAGATGCTGAAAATTACCGATGCGGAAGAAATCTTTCCCTGCCCCGAAGAAAGCCTGGGCAGTCCACGTTAAACTGGATGCCAAGTTGTACCACTGAGGATCCGGAAATTTGACAGACCGGTAATCAAACATGTATCTTTGTGAATTTGGAGTAACAGGTTGTTTTTGTCATGTTTCAGATTTTCTGTGTACACGGAGGCCTGTCCCCATCCATCCAGACATTAGACCAGGTACGTTATGAGCCCGTTACAACCATGAGATCAACCTTCCAAATGAGATACGTACTTTGTATAGAGGTCCACGTTTACCTTCCTCCAATCCATTTGATGTCAGATCGCTAGAGAACACAAAACTGTCTATCGTATGTGGCTGTTGAAGAGATCCTTGCAACAGACACAAAATAAAATGCAATAAAAAGACGAAGTTTGTGAAAAATGTCTTGTTGTTCAAGCCAAAGTGATAATTGATACCTCTTCGATGAACGGGTATTATCGTCATGCGTTATTGTATGATACACCTGTTAAATGTGTAATATCTCCCCATATTTCCCCCACAGATTCACACAATAGATAGAAAACAAGAGATTCCAGCGGGCGGCCCCATGTGTGACCTGCTGTGGTCCGATCCAGAGGACATGCAGGGGTGGGGGGTCAGCCCCGGGGGGGCGGGGTACCTGTTTGGCAGCGACGTGGTCGCACAGTTTAACGCCGCTAACAACATTGACATGATCTGTCGAGCACATCAGCTGGTGATGGAAGGGTACAAGTGGCACTTCAACGAGACAGTCCTGACGGTGTGGTCAGCTCCTAACTACTGCTATAGGTGAGGAGCTTTCTTACCGGCGTACACATTCTCCACAAACTGCTATGTGCCATCTGGTATTCCGTTTGCGACCAGCTAGGGGTTAAGAGTATAGGATTTTGGATATAGTCTATTGATACGTCTATGTGTAACATATACCAAGGAGGTTGCCTATACATAATACATGTAAGAAAAGAAGTGAAGCATGATTTTAATGCTGTTCCTTCTCCCCAGGTGTGGAAATGTAGCGGCCATACTAGAACTAGACGAAGACTTGCAGAAGGAATTAACCATCTTTGAAGCAGCACCTCAAGAAGTCAGAGGCGATGTTCCCCCTGAGAAACCTAAATCAGAGTACTTCTTGTAATTCCTCCTTATTAATTAAGATGTTATGAACTGCGCCATCTAAGCGTGGCATCTTTAAGAATAAGAAACCTTAAGGATAGTTATTCCATCTTCGGAGGATCATGAAGAAAGTTTTGGGACCTTGGGCTACACTTATCTAATGTTACGGATGACATCAGCGCTCATTAATTTTCAACTGTTCCAAAAAAATCACCTCCTGGGAACTTACGATCACAATTTATGCATATATGGCAGTAGTTTGAATTTGAATAGTAAAGTGGAAACAACGAAAAATGGGAATTATTTGAATGTATATAAACAATAAACAAGGAGATATCATTAACTGTGTATAATAAGCTAGATATATCTGAGAATATTTAGACCTTAGAACCAGTATTGTAAATTATGTTAATCTCAACATGGTCATTTATTCATTTACTTATAGGTAGGTTCATCTATTCGTATACACTTGCTTGTTTGTGTATAGGACTTTAAGAACATTGCTGTATTTTTTTTGTAAATAACGATTGTTGTATGAAACCAAGAAAGTGTTGTACATGTATATGAAAATGTATCATTGGTACGACTGTTGTTAGAGTCTATGACAATTTACACATTTTCCATTCATCCCATCCTAAGATCTCATAACACATTAAAGGGGCATTCCACTCCACACGGGAGTGTTATTTTCCGATGAATACTAATTTTCGGTAAATGCATACTACTACGCATTATACGATAAAGTACCCAGTTGCCCCACGGGCCTCAAAAGCATTCAGAGTTCTACTAAACTCCCCATGGCCCAAGTACCCTCTTAATTGAATTAATCCTATGGCTGAATACAATTCAAAATTTTTGGGTAAGGTTACATAACTAATTTCAGGATCGCTAAGAAATCTCGTCGTTACGTGTTATTTGCTATCTTACGAGCAATTTGCCTTATCGGTGTGCTCAGCGATCATTTACATTTGTATTCCGAAAATATGCACGATAAACAAATTGTCTATTCGTATAGAGAATGCATGGGTAGGGCCTGCATGGGTTCAGTGAGTGTCATATTGTTTTACAAAACACACATCGCGCAATTCATCCCAATGTGAATTCCCCAAAATTCGGCTGATTATGTATTCATTGACACATTATCTATTGGAAAACACCACCCCCTTCAGGGGTGGAATGCCCCTTTTTTTTTTTACTCAATGGTCATCACGTAACAAGGCCTGAAGGCCACTCAATGTTACGGGTTACATGATTGGAACTGTAACAGCAACTCTTCGCCCTAGGTCAGAAACATCGTGATTGAGACCAGCCCAATTGCTCACTATGAGTGAGGACTAACTGACCCAATAGGCGAAGCAGGGGTTACGAGGGCTGCTCGGGAGATTCCCTACCCCTATTTTGGCCGGAATGGTTTGATCCGCTCGGGTGGATGTTCGCACATGTGGCGGGTTCTTTAACGTGCATGGGGTATGGCTCTCCCCATACACGGGACCTCCATTTAACGTCCTATCCGAGGGACGACTCATTTTTCACTTGAGTAAAGTGAGGAAAGTCGTGTAAAGTGCCTTTCCCAAGGGCACAAGACCGGCAACACGGCAGGCGGATTCGAACCGGCGACCTCTCGGTCACGGGCCGAATACACCACCACTGAGCTACGCGGCCCCACAGTCTTTAAGACAGACTGCAAATATACAAGCTCCACACACCCATACACAAGGACAACCTGAGAACTTGTTACAAAACACACGTGGCAATGGCTGATAGAAACTGTTTCTCGGTTTATTTGGACACTTGGTTCTTCACAAATAAAAAGTCACATCTCCCTATGAACTAACATCTGCACCGCTACACATTTTGTAAGGATCTTTCTTGAGTGGTAAAAATATAAGGTGGGGCAACTGCAGAAAATGAACAAATGTACATTAAATACTAGTATTAACATTTGGCAGAGTAGGTAGATTACAGGCAAGTAGTAATGGTAACAATAATAGATACACAAATCCATTTAGAAAGTTTAGAGGGTGAGGGAGGAGTCTTTTTTTTCAAACGCTTTCATATTTTGGACTACCCATTTCAAAGCCAGGTCTTTCTTTTGACTCCAATTTTATCCCCACCCCCATCCTACTTTCTGAATGGAATCACCCAGAGAAAAGTCATTGTCTATATCTTGTAGTTAGCAGCTACAGGAAGGACAGCTATACCTCAGCTTGTATTACACAAACAAAATACATAGTCAACAACCAAGGAACATAGTTATCCAGATACTGAAAAATACATGGTAACTACTCATAAACAAGTCATTACAATGGATAATAGTATGCCTGTTTAAAACATTGTTGATAGATATCTTTTTATGACAAATATAAACTTGCCCAATAAGTCCCCAACTCAACTGAAATATTTTTCAAGTCATTTGTGAACTACCCATGTTTTAGATTATTTGTAGAACACCACCTATTTGCTATTCTCACAAGACTGCTCTGTATTTCTCAAAATGTTAGGAATCTTCACTGTAGGTCTTTTGATGCCACCACTGTCTGATTGAAAAGGTGTTTGGTGAAGCCTTTTTCAAAAATGCCATTCAGCAACCAACAGGCTTTTAAATGTTGTACGAAAGCAATGCCTGTTGCCAGTTGCTGATGTGAAAACGAATCAACACAGCAGCACTTTCAATTAGTAATTTGCAATGAAGTTTGATGACTGTCCCTATGTTCATATTTGACTTTTTTGCATTTTTGCGTTACGACACATAATTTCATAACAATGAGTTCTGACTGTTCTAGCAATGCAATATTACCATGTGACATAAAATCATATCAAGAAGTCACAGTTAAGCATGAAAAATGACAAGGTAACTGCATATATAACATCAACTGATACGAAAGTTATTCATCACCTTTCATACATGGCATTTTTTGTGGCTCAATAATATAAGACTTACCACACACAGGAAAGTAACATGGCAGTGAAAAAGAATAATTACAGTGCATTATATTCTAAAGTTTCCTTGATTCTCTAATGTGCAGTAGACATGATAGGACACTATTTCTCAGCTTTATATACAAGTAAAAACTAATTCTTTTTCACTAAATTCCCCCTACGCCATTCTAATACCCACAAAATCAACATAATTAGAAATGGTACCATTGACAAATTGAGTGACATTTTCAGAAAATATTTCCTCCTAACCCTGCACAGCTGACATCAAAGACTAAAATAGATTTTCCCTCTTGTGTCTTTCCTTGCAGTAGGATTGTCAGTGGTGCCTGGGTCTTGTCTGTACTTGGGGAGTCAAGAAAGGAAGGAGCTTTTTGTAGTGGCTGGACTGAAGGTCTGAGGCGAAGACTTCAAAATGTTGCACGTATGCTCAGACCTAACAATACATATCACAGATACTAACATATACATATATAAACAGGGTGGGGTACAAAGAAAGAGAGATGTGAACATGATTTGGATAATTCTTTGGAATTCTGGTCCTACATTAGATATCGTCTGTGCCACTGACATATGAAACAGATACCTGAAAGCTAAGTGAGGCCTGAAACGCTAATCCAATGGAACTTCACCCCGCTACCCTGTCCTATAAGCACATCCATGTACAAATGGTAGGCTTAAAAGTTAAAGGACTCTTTTTTTGTGTCATCTATTTGGTCTAAAATTTTGTTAAATGTAAACTAGTAAGTGGCCAAGATTAAGTAGAAACAATCAGAGCATTTCACTTATCCATGTGTTTTTGGAAAGACTACAACTGCTCTCCAAGAAGTTGAGTTTGTCACACTTAAAAACCACCTCCTAGAGACAAAGTATGGCATAAAATATACTTAACTTCCTGTTTCAGTCTTATCCTTCTTTCCTTGCTTGCTACTAACATTGGTTGTCAGTGAAGGAAAGCATAGAAAACAGAGACCTTCAACTGAGGTGAGTACTGTATTTTTGTAAGTGTCAGGATGTGAGGTTTGCTTTTTTTTTGCCAACTTACTATATTTAATGTTTGTCCTGTTTCAACTGCAACAAAGTTAAATGTTATCCTAAAATTTTTCAGTAAGGTCCCAAAACTCTTGTCATGATCCCCAGAAGAAGGAATAAGTATCCTTCTGAGTCTTAAAATCTCAGCACAAGACGTCACAGTGTCTTAGGGAACAGGGCTGCAGTCGATAACATCTTAAGAGGAATTACAAGAAGTAGTCTGCCTGAGGTTTCTTGGAAGGAATGCCTCTGGCTTCTTGAGGTGCTGCTTCAAAGATGGTAAAGTCCTTCTGCAAGTGTTCGTCTAGTTCTAGTATGGCCGCTACATTTCCACACCTGTGGAGAAGGAACAGCATTGACATGATGCTTCACTTTCTTTTTTGACATATGAAAATTACATACAGTAAATCAAGAAAAAATTTAATGGTGTTTTTAGTTGCAAGGTTTTCACAGCAGTCACACTGCAAATGTATGGCGCTGTGTACACGTCTCCCTTGTACGACTTGTACAACAGAATCGTTTCAACCTCAAAATTATAACACAGGAAAAACCTCCTTTTCTCTCCTACCCGAAACAAAACCAAGATGTCAGAATTTACTAAAGCAGCTACTCTATGTTCATGCATATGGAGAATGTGTACATGAGAAAGCTTCTCACCTATAGCAGTAGTTAGGAGCTGACCACACTGTCAGGACTGTCTCGTTGAAGTGCCACTTGTACCCTTCCATCACCAGCTGATGTGCTCGGCAGATCATGTCAATGTTGTTAGCAGCGTTAAACTGTGCGACCACGTCGCTGCCAAACAGGTACCCCGCCCCCCTGGGGCTGACCCCCCACCCCTGCGTGTCCTCTGGATCGGACCACAGCAGGTCACACATGGGGCCGTCATGAGGAACCTCTTGTTTTCTATCTATTGTGCGAATCTGTGGGGGTAGATACGGAGAGAGGTAAGAATCATTCAGCTTCAACAAACAGGTACATCACACAATGTATCATGATGCAGTACAAGTTTCTCCTTCTCATAATACATCATCTACAGAAACAAGACTGTGGACTGCTCCTACTTCATGGTTCAATATATTTGTGAGGATCTATTGCGAGCATCTCTAGTCATGGCATTGACCATAGCATTGTGCCCTGCTTTCCTTCACTTTCTTTAGTGATCTGACTTGCATGGGCAAATACATTACATCCTTTATCCAGTCAAAATTAACTAAGTGTTCATCAGGCTTTTAGCCAGGCATGCGTCAAGGCGTCATCTGGACGCCCTTTTCTTAGAATAACAAGAAATTTGATGCCCCTGGACGCCCTATACTGGAGAGAAAATCCTCTGACAAGCATGAAATTCTGATTGACCAGGGATGCTACAAGGTCATCTGTGGTCACAGTCTTCTACTGTGACATCTGTAACAGTATTTTTGCCTCTTGGGATACCTTAGAATGCACTATTTTAACTTAAAATCATCAAAAACTCTGCACCATGGAAGGTGGATGCCCCCAGACCCCCCTACAAAAGTCACTTACCGCGACTCACCAATAAGTTTGGACACCCTATTATAAAATCCTAGCTAAAAGCCTGGTGTTCATCCATTGTATCAGTGGCTTAACGTACCTGGTCTAATGTCTGGATGGATGGGGACAGGCCTCCGTGTACACAGAAAATCTGAAACAAACAATAAAACAACTGTTACTCCGGATTCACAAATATTCATGGCTTAATAACCAATCTTTCAAGTATCTGGATGTCCAGTGGTCTCTCAACAGTCTTGCTGCCAAATCTCCACTTAAAATAAGGATTATAATGTAAACCTAGTTTCGCTGTTTTCTGCTATCCACCAGAAAAACTTAACTTCTACCTGTCTATCCCTTGTCTAAGTACTATGCACTGTACATTGTATAGTATCATGACGTACATAAATCAAAGGCACCTGTAAAGATGAATACGCTATCGCTTCCTTTGCGAACCCCAAAACCACTAAGTTTAATTCTTGCAAAGATGTCATAAAACAACTCACCTTCCCGTCTATAATGGCTGACAAGCTGAGGTAGTCGAAGATCTCGGTGCAGTATCTCCAGACCGTGATGGACCCATACTTCCTCAGGCACTCGTCGTAGAACCCGTACACCTGTGTGATCTGTCGACTCTCGTGGTTGCCTCTGATCAGCGTAATACGGTCTGGATAACGAACCTATGGGCAAAAGACAGTAGATTATAGACATTGCACTATTTGACTACGTTTATGAACTTACAAGTTAACATTTGGTGCATACTATTTGTTGCAGAGATCTCTTCTACAGTTACTTACGGTAGACAGTAACCATAGCTTTGTGTCCTGCAAATATCTACTTTCTCAAGCTGCATGGGTTGCATGGAGCAGCTCATCAAATAGCTTTGAGAAAGACGTCTCTTCCATCTTAATTGATGTCAAGTTGATCCCCAAAGTCCTAGAAAAGAATTCTCCCATGCTTAAAATGATTAGCATCATTTGACCATAAAAAAAAGAAGGAAAAAGTCAGAACTTACCTTAAGAGCAAGTAGCAACAGGAATGTCTCCACACTGTAAAACCCTCTGTCTACAAAATCCCCCATGAACAGGTAGTTTGTGTCTGGCACGTCCCCCCCAACCTAGACATAAACGAAAATAGTAACATGTCAGTTGGTACATCTCATTGTAAACATACAGTTTAAAATCAAAGCTTGACTGATTATTTTTCTGCATATAGCTCTGTACCTTATGTGTAAAATTACCTGCACTTAACATGATATTGACCAGTTTCATTTTTCTATCATCATCTGAGAAAATGTTTGCACTCATCAAATTGACCATTAAACCTACATCACAAAAAGATACTTTTGAACCATTAAATATTTCAAGGGATCAAAACGTTTGGTGTCCATAATCTGTAGCAGGGATCTCTTCTACAGCTGCTGATGGTAGACAGTAACCGTAGCTTTGTGTCCTGCATTTCTCTACTTTCTCTAGCGCTCTGACTTGCATGGGCAAGCTCGACAAATGGATTAGAGAAAGACGACCCCATGTCTTCCAAATGCTTAAAAAACTGCTGTGAATGCATTTCAGTTTGCGGGGATTTACTTTCGTGGTAACGGGAAAATGGAGTGTTTGCGGTGGTTTTAATTTTGCGGTAGCACCATAGACTGCATACTATAAAGTATAATGGAATAGTCTTATACTATAATCGAAAAATATTCACCGCAAAAACTATGAACAGTAAACCAACGAAAATTAAACCAACAAACATTTCTGCATTTACAGTTGTTACCGGGACTGTCTAAACGTTTTACCTGTGGACTAAAGAATACTTCATATTGCATCAATGATGAGGGTAAAAGGATGTCTCTTGCTGTTTCTTACCTTGAAAAGTTCCTTAAGGTCATAGAACTGCCCGTGGATGTCCCCACACACTGTAACTGGCGAGTCGACCCTCTGGACATTGCTTTCTTCTATAAGGATTTCTCTGCGAAAAGAGAGATTCATACAACATTAAACGACATCACTCACACATTGGTACTGATAAACTGTGCACTGTATTTGGCATGCATTTTTCCATAGAAGTGCATTGACACTCAACACTAAACAGGCCAACTGAATTTGTTTCTTTAGAAGCTTGTATCAAAATATCACAAGTCAAAACAACATAGTTACAATAAACAACAACTGTAACAACATTTTACAGCAAACAAAACACAACACTTAGCTACACCCATGTAAAAAAAACCTTTACACAGATAGGGGCCCCTTACAATGTCAATCCTAGAAATAGAAAAAGCCTAGTTACCTGGCCTTGCCACAGAGAGCTTTTACCTCTCCCTCCTTGATGATTTCGCAGCGTCGAAGCTGCTCTATTTGTCTGTTAGGGGAAAAGATTGAACAGATATCGTTAAAACATCCATTACAGTAGATGGCAAAACAAAATTCAATTCTAAAACACTTACTTCTGGGAGTGTCAGGGGGGTGAAAGGGCTTGATTTTCTTAGCTGGGAAATTGTAGGTATAATTTGGTGCAATCTGGCATGGTACTATACTGGGGGATATGTGTAGACTTACTCCATCATAAATACAAATGTGAGGCAGTGAAAAGTAATGTCTTACAACATTGCATGATGAAATTTTGAATGAAAAATTTACCAAATTGACTACAATGTTTGCAATAAGAGTGACTGAATTAAGGTTGAAAGTTTCAACTTAAGTTAATTTGCTGAATAGTGAGAATGAGGTCAACCAAAACAAAAATCACGTTTGTCCCCATATGCATCTTTTGCACACTTCATATGGCCCTCATGATTACCACACGCACTTTGACCAAATTTGTCCTATTTTCTATTTTTAACAGAGATTCCAGCACAATTTCAACATATATCTGCTTTATCATGCTGGTCCCTCACCCTCCAGGCCTCTGCAGATGACATGGCCTATACTACAAGTCATTGACCTGTACGGTACCATTTCATAACGTTCCCAAACCCATCTGACACCCAGGTGACATGGCTATAGATAGGAAACACTTCCTCATGGATACACAGTTTGACAAGGCTAGAATGTTTCTGCCCAGACAGGCCTCAGGCACAAACCACCAAGGCTACAAAACATTGTAAGATAGAATCAATGTTGTAGATCTTTTTATTCAATAACAGTCACCTGCAAAAATCTGTGCAAGTTAATAATCCTGACTTGTATTTGACTAGTGACCTTCTGTCTTGTGACTATGGAAACCATACATGTTTTCATAATCTCTTTAACCTTTTAATATGGACTAGCCCAAGCATCTCGTGACTTACACATGTATATAAACTGGTTGTGGGACATCAGAACATGGTGATAAATACCTTCAAGTGAAAACAAGTGCCAATCAAGATACTAGTACCAAGGACAAACAAACACCAACAGACCTGTCCAAATCACTGCAGTCAGTCATGGCAATGGTGAGAAGTCACTGGAATATTCTTCACGAGTCGTAGATATATCTCCGTAAAAAAACAAAAATGGATCTCAGCTGGTTACTGTGAAGGGAAAACAGAAACGACATACTTGTCAATAACAATCAAATTAGAATGGCACAGAACCTTGGTTACATGTATGTTGGCTTTAGCTCTGTATTTTATCAATAACCAGCCAATAAAAATAAATTAAAAAACTGTACTCAGCTTTGTGTTAATCAATCCAAGATATTAACTGATTGAAATCAATAAGGTACACTCCATGTGCATTGATTGAATAATATAGAGTACTGGACATAACGTCACAATTCTCACAAACAAATACACAACGACGGTTGGTGTAAACAAGTTACTCTTGTAAGACTAGATGTTAGACTACTTAAATATGAGGTAAGGTCTAGACTCCGGTACTACCATGGTATCACATGAACACAAACTCGGATAATGTTACACCACTGTAACGTTACATGTACGTTTAAATGTAGTGCAGTACTGGTCAGTCTAATCCAGCATAAGCTGGATTTTCATCCTCCAAAAAGCGGACTAAACCAATGGCCAGCCATTAGAAATCATTGGCAATCATATTCTTCACACACTAGGCTTGGTACATATATGACTATATTATGAGCTTCTTTTAAAGATGCGTACAGGTGTTTCGTCTGAGCGGAAACACAATACTGTGATCGTTGGCGTGCCGCCAGCTTATGCAGATTTGTTTAGGCAGTAACGGCGTAAACAAAGCATGGCATAACTAGTATGAATGAAAAGGAGTAAATGACGTCTGAAAATATGGAAACAAAAATTTTCACAATTTTCATCATCAAACAAATTTACAACACCACTTCCTTACATATTTAACTTTGTCATTTTCAATGCTGTGAGCAAATGTTTGACTGTTGTTAACAAAGGAAAGTATAACCAAACCTAAATGTGCACAGATTACATTTTACCTGTTGTTCACCAAAGACACGGCCAAATGTATGAGTTTTGTATCTCACAGTAAATTTATAACCACTGTGATGAAGTAAAAATGGCAACAAGACTAAGGTAATTATTTTAAGAGCTGAGTCAGACACTCACAAATTGGGTAATCGTGAATCAGTTCCTTGTTTAGGTCTTACCCTAAGGCCTAGCTCAAATCTTTGCCAAAAGAGGTACATGTATAATTGAGAAATACACAAGGAATATGCTTTAGTCTATAGAAATGTTTTAAACATTTTAGTTACTAGTATATACTTGTGATAATTTCTAACAAACATCTTTACATAACATTAACAATTGGGCGTTACAAATTCGAAGATCTTCTGAAGCTTTAACACAACTTTTACACTACAGGAAGAATCTAAAACAGCGAAGCCATAATATGATTATGCGTCTCTAGACAAAAGAAAGAAGTCCTCAAAAGTCTTCAGAGACTGATGATCAATGATGAATTGGTTGTGAGTTAACTTGTGTGTGAGAGAGAGAACAAAAGTGTGTGATTTTTGTCGAACCACCTTGTTCAATCATGTGACGATTTGAACAGTGCAGTTGGGGAGTTTGACGATTCTGACTACAATGTTATAAATTGAGAGAAACTCAGCGATACCCATGTGTTACGTAGATTTTGCCTGTGTTTACAAAACCGCGGTTAAGTGGTAGGAAAGGGCGATAAATCCCGTGATCGTTTGCATGGAAAGCATGCAAATAGTACCGGCTAGCACCGGTGAGCCGCCATGTTGGTTTGTCTCTACAGGTCCCGGCGCGGGAACCCTACAAATCACCCAAACTCTCGTCTTTTCGACAACATGTCTATAATATTCATAGCTGTGTATATCAAATCATGCCACTTGAACCACACAACGCAGAGTTTTAGAAGTATACTTACGGTTTTGAGTAGAAAATTGCGGCTAGCGCTCGCGCACTCTGTCACTCCGTGCTCGCCGGGCCTCAGCTCTGTTTCTCTACCGGAAATGACGCACTGATGAATAAAACTGTTTTTTCCATATATGGTCAGGCCCCTGTTCACGTGGCGCGAAAACTTCTCCATGTCATTTGTAAACAGTGTAACGTTTATATTGCATTCAATGCAATGTGAATTTAGTGTCACATTCGCGGGAAGTGCAAACGATCTTACCTACTGCAACAACGCATTGGATTTTTTTTTTTTTGCGTAATGAGGTCTATAATGAGGACACAACTTTTTACCAACGATACTTTGGTCTTTCCTCCCAATATCTATTCAAGGGCGTTATATAGTCCTTGATCCGTTTTGGATATTTTTGGATATTTGAACGTGTCATACATGTCATACGTGCAGCTGTAAAACGCGAGATAAAACCAGTAAGATCCAGTGCGTGGCCATCAAAAAGATAGGAACCGTTTATCCGTTGAACGGTTGAGGAAAATCCCGGTTTCATCTATCTCTATTCAAGGAGGTTCTTTTAACCAGGTCCTAATTGGCCTAAGCTATTAAAAGTGGCGCATCGTTTAGGACTGTACTGCACGTACACTTTGGTTTACTTCCGAATCGGTATCTCGCGTTTGTATCACATTGATTACTCCGCTACTCTTCTTCTGCTACTCTACTTGTGAAAAAAAATGCATATAAATCTCTAATGTATAGGTCTTTTGTGATGCTTTGTATTGTGTACACATTTCTCGTGGAGTTACACTTTTCTCCGTTTGTCTCGTCAGAGAAAGACGCAAAGCCAAATGCAAATATAGAGCCGCAAAAACCAGCCAGACATGCATATGAATGCTGTGAGATCGATCGTGTTGATGCATGACCTTTGACCTTTTCCTCAGTGATCCAGTATGGCTTCCGTGCGGTCCGCCTCCCTCCTCCTCCTCCTCCCCATCACCCTCCTCCTCCTGGTGCGCCACACCTGCTGTAAGGAGTACTTCTTCAACAAGGACCGGGAGTGCCACGTGCAGGTGGAGCGGGTGCAGCCGAAGGTGCAGAACCCGGGTGGGCCGTGCAGCACTGTGCACCGGGTGAAGTGTGGGGAACAGATCACCCTGGATAGCATTCGGGTTGTGGCGTCAGAGAAGGTAGGTGCTGGACTGGATTGCAGATGGTTTCTTCTTTCAGAGACTACATTGGCTCAAAAACACGATTTTGCTCTGAAAAATCGTCTCTGCATTTCCTAACCATGCGTATTTGAACTGTATTGGCTCCTCGTCTTTGTCTATCACCTCATAGATCGTGACCAGTACGTTGGATAATCAGGAAATCTGCATCAGGAATAATGCCCTCTATGTTGGTTAGCAAACACGGAAATGATAGACATTTCATATTTGTTATTGGACACTTTTTGTGGTCACATAGGTTGATGGTATGAAGGTGATTTGCTATTAAATGAACCATTTTTGAAATATTGGCAATCTGTATGTATGAGAGGGTCACAGTTGTTATTGTCACTAGGGAAATTTATTGAATAGAAATGGATAACCAGAATCAAAGTAGCAATATTCATTATGGATCCCTGGTTTTGAATAAAATTCAAAAAACATTTCTTGATAGATGTGTCTGACACAGTCAATACCAACAGCTGAAATACTGCCTTTTTCATGGTGTTCTATTATGTCTGTCCTTGGTGCTGAAATGGCAATCTCCTTGCAAAGTTGTAATGTTACATGTCTACAGGGGATCTTCCTAAATTGCTGTCAAATTCCATTCTGGTCTCTGTCCTCCAAAATTGTACGTTTTCACGCAGGATTCATCTCAAAGTATAGCCACTGTGGTCTATATGGTCTATATGGTTATGTATCAAGTTAGGATTCCATGGGGGTGGGGGTTCTGGGGCTATAGATCAGAGTGTGTGGTAACATATGGTTCCAGGGGGTGATATTCCAGGCCAGCATATGTGCGGGTACATTCCGACCAGGGCACAATCTTCTCTGTTACACACCAAAATACTGTAAATGCAGAAACTTTTTTGCGGTGGCCGCTTTACCTCGAACTTAAAACCACCACGAACATTTTTCCATGGCAGTAAGAGACTACACTGCAAGGTGCTACCGTGAACTTAAAACCACCACAAAAAGTCCTTTTTCCCTCTACCACGAAATTAAATCCCAGCGAACTTAAATGTATTTACAGTATCTTGTCTAATCTATTTTGCTTCAGCTTGGTTTTGAGGTGGTGGATGTGCTGGACTGGGACACCAGGTCACCCCTGGATGAAACCATCACCATCATGGAGGACACCAAGATCTGGGTGACGGACGCGCCCGTCAGGAGACACACGTACAGCGCTGAAGATTTCGACTTCATGCACGACGATCTGTGAATGTGCCATAGAACTGGATGCCATTATCTTCTGTTGTATCTAATTTTCTCTATCGAAAAAGGGCTTTTTAAAAATGATTGTTAGGGATTTCCTATTTGATTATTCTTTTTGAAGGAAAAAAAATATCTCACAAATGATAGGATTTGAGAATCAAGTCAACGTGCTGACTGATGATGGAGTGCCAATGCTGTCAAAGCCACTGTGTTAAAAGGTTTGGGGACCAAATATTTATTGTTTATGTACAAGGTTCTCTCAAAGTACTTCCATAACTTATTAGTAATGTTAGTAACGTTAGTAGCATTTGGTGTCAACTGCTTCTATGTGTTGCATTTAATCTACAATTCACAATATTGTTGTATTAGTGTTGTACATGAGGTGTTAAAAATTTATAGGATTTTGGACTAGATAGAAATTGTCTGTGAGTAGGGTATACTGTCTTGATATTCCAGTTAGATATTGCAGCAAGCAGAGTTCAGTGTGGAGTAGTCATGTTAGGTATATTGTAACGTTAATACATGTTGTTTATACACAGCCATTAAGTGAAAGAAATGTGCCAAGAAAGGTCAGGTAGAGTATTGTAGACTGTAGAAATAGTGTTTTGGATCCCTAGTGAAGTATTTACATGCATTCTCCTGTGGAGTACTGTATTCTTCATGGACTGGTAAAAAGAGACCTCTTGTGATGTGCCAGGGAAGTGCAGCCAACACTCACTTGTGTCTGAGCATTCTGGCATTTTCTTTATACATTTGTGGCCAGAGAAAATAGTACTATGGTTGTATATGTAGCAAGAAATCACATGTGCAATATATCTTGTTCATGTAGCAAAGAAAGGGTACTGTGAGGCAGTACTTTATCCAATATACTTGTAGGTAAATGTAGGTACATATGGCTTTTATGTAATGATCGATTTTTGTCTGCTTTTCCTTTTGTGTTGTAGCTATGTTCTGGCTTGCTGGAGTGTTGCAATAAAAGTTACAAATAAACCTACAAATCCCCCCACTGTAACTAACACTTTGTCTTGTTTCCTTTATAACACAAGTGATAATGCACAAGAGTACAGCAAATGACACAAGTTTATTGTTACATGTTGGCTAATACTACAATATTGTGTTACTCTTGTCAAGACCCAAAGATAAGAGTGAGAATCAAGACACACTCCAGCCGTCATTACAAAAATCAACTCACTAGGGGTAGTGGAAGTACTGCTGCCCCTAAAAGTGCAGACTTGCACAAATTGGCTTTGGGCATTTTGGGGGTCTTTGATGACAAATTCAAGTTGTGTAGCCATGGCCCTTAAAAGAAAGTTCCTTAGAGCAAGCTCTGTTTGTACATCTGCAGCATATGAGTGGATCAACTGTACCTCCATACCTCTTACTAGAAAGTACAGAATCGACTTCATGTAGTGTTACAAATATCTTGTTTTTTGCATTGTAATTTCTTGAGTACAAAATCAATCTTACATATCAAATGAAAAATCATTAACTGTGCTCGGGTACAGCAAGTGGGACAAAATGGCAAAGATGACTTCGAGACAACTTTGAGCAACTCTCTGTTAACACATTTTTCATTTAGTCTTTTTGTGGTCTAAATGAGTTTGGGGACTGTTTTAGATGAATCCTATTTTTGCTTCTGAAATACCTGAGAATTGGCTGTCTTTCCCTTTTACTATAACGTTCTTTTTACTTTCAATGCCATTGCCATCTTGTACCACGTTGTTACAGAACTATTTACATTAGGCCCAATGTTAACAGCAGACCTGTCACATTGCACACAACTTTCCACAGGACTGGCCACTACAAAAAAAAGGAAGTTTGCCTAACACATACAAGCATAGAGCATGCCATGTCGACTATATAAACAAAATTACAGTTGTATCTTGATTCATTTAACCTAAGAGGATAGTACGGCACCCTTAGAATTAAGTTCAGAGACACACCCTTTCAACAGGCATAGCTACAGTCTGTGACTTGCTTGAACTCTTGTTTCAAAAATGCACTTTTCACAGTTTGCTCTACAAAGTGCACTTCCTACATGTTGACCTTAAAAAATCCAACAACAAACAAAAGTTGATGTGGCTTCACTAGTACAGGTGATGTACATGCACGATGTACCGACATCAACCTAACTTTTTCATTTTTCTTGCTGTTGGCCAGGAAGGCAACTTATTTAGTTCCAGAGCTGCCTTGTGGATATCATAAGGCATGAACTTTTGCATGTACATGTGTAGGCTTCCATACAATTCATTACCCAACATGTGTTTGCTCCAGCTTATGTATTGGGACTGTAGAAAACAGGACACATTTGGCTGAAGACATGTATTTGGCATTCGTTGAAAGAATCCTTCATCCGTTTTATAGCTGTTTAGGTGAACATGGAGATGTGATGGACACTATCAGAGCTTTTACTGTTGTTTGTCTACTGTTAAATACCATACAATTATTTACAAGAGTTTCACGTGTACAAAAGTCTTCAAGATTTGGTGACCAACATTGACGACCGGATGAATCTGAGGGTAAATGCAGCTTCAGGTACGAAGCAATGCAAAACAGGGCAAAGGGTATTTCCTTGAAAATCAGGAATTCCTTCTAACCACCCAATTGGCTGGCTTTTAATTAAGACTCGTACAGTTAGCATCTAAGATGCATGTTTGTTTCAAAGCTTTTAATAGAAAAGGCCTTCAGAAAGTGCTTCATTTGAGGTATAGAGGTAGTAAAATAACCACAGGATATTTCCTTCAAATAAGAAAATTCAATAAAATCAATGAGTTAAAATCATCATCCATAAAAAAAGTGTTAGAGGTTATTTACCAAAGTAGTTGTAGCTTGATGATGCTTTAGTAAGTTGTCTATCACTGCTGCCAGAAGTTGTTTTTACTGTATCATCATGTCCACAAACACACATCGTAAACCCTTGCACATAAAGAAAACATATGCGCCAATTTACGTTGCAAAACATGTTAACATTACTTCCAAGCCAAGTTTCAAAAGTGAACAACAAGACAGAATCAGGAAGAATCTCATCCCATGTCCAACATTACCTAAAAACAATACACACAGATTATATACATCTGAAAACAGGTCCGCCTGGTCTATCTATACTCGGGTGCCTGCATTATTTGATGGATATGTTCTAGAGTAGATCTAGGCACTACAATGCTAACATCTACCAACTGTGGTGCAAGCTACCATTGACATGCCAGAATAACTTAACCCGTTTGTTGAATATGAGCTTTCCTGTGTACAACAAAATCCACTTTGCTACAACACTAAGCCATGAAAGGCTGAAATGACTAGATCCTTCAAAGTCTTGAAATATCTACGCACACATACATGCCTCTGTTCCTAAAGAAATTGTTAAAATCAAACAGATAAACTTTCCTAACATTACATTCAGTTTAACTTCATACATTTGGATTTCCTTGTAGTGCACATACACTGTAGATAATGGGCAATGTACAGAAAAAGATAGGGGATAGCCTCGCTTGTGATACAAGCAGAGTTAAACTGCATTAGAAAAGACTGTCAAGTTGTACAAATGTGTAAAACATGCATTATATCTAAGTTGCCTTCAGCTGTTTATACAATACCGTCTAAAGTATCTTGGGTTAGCAATTGTTCTAACAGTAACAGCAACATACTGTCTACTGGCAAAATTGTACTGTACATTAGCTATTACTATATGTGAACAAAGACAAATGAAAGTCTAGAGCCTAACATTCTAGCACAATCAGGGGTACCACTAAAACAGTAGGTCTGGTGTAGGGTATTATACAAACTACTGATGAGAACTAGGAAGAAGAAATCTGCCTGTGTTTGTGCATACAGGCCTACTTTGCTCCGGGCACCTTAGTCAACACCTGAAAAACAAGCAGAAGAAAAAATATTATTCACAAAGATTATTGTAGAGATGACAATGCCATTCTTGTACATTCTTGTAGTAATTAGAAACATTACATCTGTCAAATTGATAACGCATGCATCCATCGGTAAAGCATCTGCTAGCTAATATCCACTTTTCCAAGCATGCTCTCCATGGACAGTTCAAGTTGCAAGCAGTGGACTGTACTTTTTGAGAAGATGAGGAGGGGAAATATTTGGCATTTGGTAGCTAATATCTACTTTTACGAGCTCGAGCCATGTTCGCCTTGGACGGTTAAGTTGCAAGCAGGCAAACATACGTTTTAAGAAAATGAGGAGAGGAAATATTTGTCATTTGGTAGCTAATATCCCATGCTCACCTTGGACAGGTCGACTCCGGTGAGGGCTTGCACAGCCGGCGGGAGCTCGCTGATCAGCTTGGTGATCTCCTGTGTGCTGCGGCTGCCTTCTCCGCCCAGCAGCACGATCTCCTCGGTCCTAGCCAATGGAGCAGACGCTTCTGCAGCAATCTGGGGATGGGACATGAACAGTGGGTTTTTAAAGTGCTTAAGCTCTGGATAAGAAAGTCAACCCCAGTGATAAACCAGGACGAGGGGGGGTATACAAACTTCGCCACGTTTGGGATTGTGTTCTCGCAACAAAAGCGCCACCTACATCAGCAATATATATAGCAGCAAGAAGCAGAACTCCAGTCAGAAGTTCTGAGAAAGGTGTCTGATAGACACCGTAACGTAAGCAAAGTAAGTACATCCTGGTTGTGTACACGAATTCTCCTATATCCTACATTTTGCCAACCTGATGAAATTACTTTTGGAAGTGCTAAAGCTCCTAATATGTGATGGCAAATGCTTCGGGATTTGTTTCATTGATTTGGTGAAGAACAATATAATGTACAATGAACGGTGTTGTTGAAAATCAAAAATATCTACCTGACTGATAGAAAATACCATGTGAGGTCTAACATAGAAGATACACTTTCCCTGACTTGTGTGTGGAAATCAATAGAAATAAAAAACACATGAAATGCCCCCACCTTAGGCAGGGACTCCAACACCAGAGCCATCATGGCGGCATCTCCGTACATCTTGTACGCCGCGGCCTTCTGTCTCATGCGCTCTGCCTCCGCCTTTCCGATGGCTTCGATTGCACTGGCGTCAGCCTCTCCGATCAGCTTGATCTTACCTGAGTCAGCCTGGGCCACCTTGACGGTCTGTGTCCTGGAAACAACAAATAACATACATCTCAGGAAGGAGGGATAGACTTTGCAGTGTTTGCTTTTCATTTCTCATAATCTGTACAAAGAATCTTACAAGAGCTAAAAGGTAATGCCTAAGGTTGTCCTATAGCCTTCTTGAGGCCAAAGGGTCAGTGGGTTGTTATCCACTGTGTCTAGGGTATAGTATTGGAGCGCAGAGCCCATCCCTCTTTTTCCACCAAGTTTTACCTTCCTAACTGAAGTCAGGTACTCATTTCTACAATTGAATTTAGGGGGAAAAGCTGGTTAAAGTGCCTTTCCCAAGGACAACTACATCCAGACCAGGAATTCTAGGAATTGAATACGTTACCCCTGGATCATTGTCCACTGTATGGCCACTTGGTCATTTGGCGCCACTACAGTACAGCTACTACAGAAATCCTATGCTACTTTATAGGAAAACCTAACAACCTAGCAGTTCCTACCTCTTGCCCTCTGCTATTGTCTGCACCTTGTAGGCCTCTGCCTCGGCTGGGCGCCTCACAATGGCGATCAGTTCCTTGTCCTTACGCTGGATCTCCTTCTCCTCAATGTCGATCTGCTTACGGCGCTCCACAACCTCAATCTCAATCTCCTCGTTACGGATCTTCTGTCGAACTTTTGCAGCCTGCAGCTCGTAGGCCAGGTTGGCCTCGGCTTTCTGTTTTCATGAAACAACAAAATGTCAAGTTCCTGTCAATACATCAGTGTCACACATAGATACAACATGTTTGGCTAGATGCAGCCTAAGAATGTGAATACAACAAGGTATTACAAAGCAACTTTCAATTTAAACTAACCTTGGCCTGCACTTCCATCTCATACTCCGACTTCTTCAGTTTGAACATTCTGTCGTGGTCAGCGATCAGCGTGTCCGCGTCGTATCGAACGTCCATCCTTGCCTTCTCACATTCAGCTTCCTGGTGGGTACAGAATTCAGCAGGTTTAAGTAGAGCATGTACACGAGACAGCTGTACAATGCGATAATCTTTCTTGTGCAAGGTTTGTTCTATTAAAGCCGATGTAGATGCATTGGTCTACTAGTACTTACAATGTAAAATTACTCGATTCAATCCATCACAAATGAAGATATATAAGTTCCGAGACAGCGTTCCCGCCAGGCATACGTCTTTACGTCTTTGGACGCATTTTTTTCTGGAAAGACGCATTCGGCTCGGCTGAATGCGTCCATAAAAAAATCTGAAAGAAAGGCTGACCTGTACCACCAGTGTACAAAATGTATCTGGAATCTTTCAAAAAATCTGTGTTTATAAGAAGGAATCCTACCTTTACAATTTAAACTTCAAATTGTTCACTTTCCGGTCATCCCAGTAGTCTGGGCATGGGGCGGAGCGCCGCACGTTTTACAACTAGCGGACCCACGTGCGACACACCCAGCCACGCGCCAGTCTGAGCTGTCCGTTGCGCAATGTAATTTTTTGTAGTCCGTGACATACATCTGACAGTCAGCATTCTCTAACACTCGTCTGGAAGAAATCTTATATAGATTTTATATTCTGATTTTAACATGATACTTACTTATCCTCATTTTCACGTATTTGTTAAAGATGTGTGGGTAAAACTAGTATTGAGCAAACAAACTGTTCTGTGCGAGTGCTGCACATCTTAACAAAAGTTCTCACGCTGTGGGCAATTGATTGGCAGTCGGTATCTTTGGCAGCAGGCCACCGGCGCCAAGCAGTCTAGATTGGCCACCAGGTCCAAATCCAATCATCTTAGTAACCAATCAGCGTTTGATAAATGTAATGTTGTACTCTGTCATTGGTCACCGGGAAAAAAAACAAAAGTTACGGAGTATTAGGCGCACGTGACGTTGTTTTGTGATATTGGTAGCCGACCGTGTCGCCTGGCAAGTTTCTTCCCTAGCTGCTAACAATTTACTATTAAAGTTTCCCCATTTATCCAAGTTAAAAAAGCGGTGCGCGGTAAATAAGTGAAGAATCCAAAACTGTACACTTTATTTGTTATTTGCAAAATTTCTTATGTTTCAAAAAGACAAAATTTGTGGCAGAAAAGGGGCCGCAATATTGTTGTCAAGCGTCGATCGAGTCGGCTGTGCACTGGCACTGGCCTCCGTGGCACATGGCGCGGCACGCCCCCCTCCCCAGACGGATCGTCGATCGCAACGCCCAGCACGTTTGGACGTCTTTCTGGCTACTGCTTCAAGGCTACACCGGCACTGATCACTACCAAAGAGGCAGCATATCGTCCTCCTTCGAGTAATGTATAACGTTCTTGGTCTATTTAAAAAGAAATCCAGCCAAAGATTTCGCACGCTCGTGGAAAATGACGGCACGGCCTTGTAAAAACCCACCGATACGAAAATTTTGAGTAAAATCATCGGGAAAAATAGAAAAAAACCACAAAATGTGCGTGATGGCGTCGTTATTTTATCGTCTCGGAAAACTATTTGATGCGGGAGGGCGCAACATCGATCGCACGACTCGGTAACGTTAGACCTTTTTTGATTCAATGACGGAAAAAATTGGCAAAATTTTTCCATGGGCTGACGAACTGGCTAGAGCCCTGTTGCGAAGCATCAAAAATTTTCATGTCTGGACAAATTATACCCTGGCCAGATCACGGAAGGCTGATTCCCTGTGCTTATAGTTTTTGTTTTTCATATAACGTATTTTTGGGGTTCGAGAGGGCGGTCGTCGATTACTGAATAACCGGAGTAAAAGATGCAACCGACATCCAATCCCAAGCGCATGATTTTCCTCTCAAATTGCAGGAAATTGTGTTTTAGAGGGTTTGAAAATCCAAATTTTCCCGGGGGAGCAGGCCCCCGGACCCCCCTAGAAAGCGAGCGCCTGCGGCGCTCGTCTCGCGCCTCCGGCGCTCATTACCCCCCTCCCCAATATTTGGACGCATACTTTCAAGAACCTGGCGGGAACGCTGTTCCGAGACAACCTTTAGAAAAGCCTTCTGCTATTGTGGAGAGAAGTAAACAGTGTTACAGTCCTCAAATTCAGCAAGGCACTTATGACTTCAGCTCACATGTCTTACATTAATAATGTTCACAGCCTTGACTGCACAATTTAAGACTATAGCAAACGTCTCCAGACTCACCCTGATTCCTGCGTCTCTCTCTGCCTCAGCCACACCGATGTCGGCATCTCTCTTCACGGCGGCCGTCTGCGATCTGCCGAGAGACGACAGGTACTCCACGCGGTCGAAGACGTCCTTGATGGTGAAGGACAGAATCTCGATGCCCATGCGACCGACGTCGGGGGAGGCCACCTCTCGTACCAGCTGGGCAAACTGGTCCCTGTCCTTGTAGACTGCCTCCACAGTCAGTGTGCCTGGAGAAAAAGACATGTAGCATATTATAAGTTAGAACAGGAAGATGACCCACATGTCTCAAACACATACTAAAGATATTCCTGAATCCTGGGCCCCACTACCTACCCGGGATGGTCCTGAGATAACCCACATGTCTCATTAACGACCCAGGATTGCCCTGAAATGACCCACGTGTCCTAATGCCAATCCAGGATAGCCATGAGAGAACCCATGTGTTATACTACCTCCCCAGGATAGCCAAGACGACCCCCATGTCCGATTTCCTACCCAGGATAGCCCTGAAATGACCCACGTGTCCCATCACCTACCCAGCTTGCGTGTCCCATCACGACCCCCATGTCCCGTTACCTACCCAGGATAGCCCTGAGACGACCCCCCTGTCCCATTACCTACCCAGGATAGCCCTGAGATGCCCCTCCAGTGTCTGCAGGATGACAGACTCGATGTGTGACACAGATTTCCCCAGGAACTGTTCACAGGCTGTGCTCAGCAGCTCCGGCTCCGTCATGACCTTGACCTGTGCCACGCCTGTCACGGTCAAGGGCACGCCCTCCGCTGTCTCCACACTCTCACAGGTCGGGTTAAGGGTCATGACCTCAAGAGACAGCCTGGGGAAGGGGAGGAGAAAAAGTTAGTTTCAGTTAACGATTCTACAAGAAAGCCAAACTGAAAATGTCATTATTCAATACACAACATAAAACAATCTAGCATGAAAGCAGCTATACATTTTATATGGGATTATTACTTGTATGATCCACATGATTATATACATTTCTACAAATGTATTTCTAGCATTACAACAGTAAAATACAGTATTCTTGTACCAGCTTTTTGCACAAATAGCTACAGTCAAACCTGTCTATAGTGGCCACTCAAGGGACCGGACAAATATGGCCACTATAGACAGGTGGCCTCTGTATAGAGGTGGCAACTTGTAGATGAAATACCCAAGGGACCGACAAAAAGTGGCCACTATGGACAGGTGGCCCCTCTGTAGAGGTGGCCCCTAATACAGGTTTGACTGTACTAAGATTTCGCACTCTTCATTGAGGTATGACTCTAATCGTACGAGGGCATGCATGAAGGATGTCTGTTATTCATGTCACATCAAAGCAGCATGTCAGTGCAGCAGGTCGTCCCCCATGCAGGCTAATGACTGCAGCAGAGGATACAAGGCCTCTGGGAAAACAGCTCTGCTCTCATAAAATCTACCTTCGGTTTTGATAGGGTTGCATTACTGAATAATTTTACTCTCGAACTGGCTTGGAATACTATTATTACAAAAGCTTCTGAGAAGAAATGCGGTATATGCGAAAAAATCTGCTACCAACTGTAAAGACAGGTATCATAATTGCAATATTTTCATAACTTTGCTGCCGTATTATATAAATAAAGACTAAGAGTTCAGAGATCAAGACTATTATTGCATACTGGTACTACGTAGTTAACCTAAAATAACACTTAAATATTGAAGGGTTTATGGTGCCCGTTATATGAAGAGTTTGCATTTCACGCACTATCGCTCCTTGAAACAGTCCAGGCCGCATTATCGATTTCCCGGAGGGCCGGAAACGCAATACAGCGGGCTCAGTTCCTGTAATTCCCTTTCTAACACGATTACACCACGAAGGGACTTCTTGGTGCATAAAGGTGGCCAATGACGAAATGGAAGCTGAGCTAAGTGAAGAACTGGGGCCTGAATGACAGTAACGTATACATCAATCAGGAATCGTCTTGAATTCTGGGTTTTTAAAATAAGATTAAATATTTACTATGAATACCTGGTTCGACTGGTAGTGTAGGTCCCATTTTTTAATAATCTATGTTATTTTGTTTGACTTGATCAATCAAGATACCTCGCATAGCCATGATCTGATTATAACCTAATACATGTGCATCTTTCAAATTAACTTTGGGGTGTGGCTGTGGAGAGATACAGTATACTTCATATTTCATCAAATTTAGCTTTATTATTCATAAAGAGAGTTATCAATGTAATGTTTTTTCTGATTAACTTCTGCGATCTAAGAACTTGGAAATACCTTCTGGAAAGAAATTATACAGTGCTGTGTACAGTGTGCCATGTACTCTGTAGCGCAAAAGGTATACTGATTTCCTAAAAATCAAAAACATGAGTGGTATCATAACAACCACTAATTGGTTGATCCTTACCTTTGCACATCAGTAACCAACCACCATGCCCAGGCCCATCCACCAATCACAGTCTTCCTTGTATCTGCACCACAACAACCACCTGCGTAATACAAAATATGATTGGTTATATTCTCCAACAATGATGACCACAATACTAGTACTAACTAGCTATGTAAATATACAGACATGGACAATTGAATGATCTTTCCATTGTTTTATATTCAAGCTGCCCAAGCATTGATACATACTATCTCTTTTCTACAACACTGCTGGCTTACAACCCTGAAAACAATTTTTGCAATCTGTTCAAATCAGAGTTTGTTAAATGTGCATCCTTCAATTTCAGTATCATATTTATAAACAGCAACTTCACGATTAAAAAAAAATGTCCAAGCTGTACATGGATCTATTCTGATTATAATTACATATAGTAATGTGTTTTGTAAGATCTACAAATAACTAGTTATTTTTTGTTAATTCTTTCAGTGTGACTTTTTTTCAACATGGAGACGTAAGGTGACAAGTCTTAGTCAAGTCACAATAATTTCACATGACATTAAACATATGTGACATCAGTAAACTGACACAGATTATACCTGCATTGTGTGCGCAATTGCAATACATGGCCCATTGTCTAGGGTCAACGTCCTGTAGGTTGCCAAACAATGACTCACGCTCACATTACCTTGCCTCAATGACCGCTTGGTCTTTTATTTCCTCATGGAAAATTTTAGCATGGAAAATTTCCTAAACAGTGATCTATTTTCAGGGCATGGACAATCTTTCTGTGCTCTTTAAACAATTACTGTAGACCCATAGAACATGGAACTTAAATACTAAATTTGCACACTTTCTACATGTTTATGTTTATAAAAACAGATCATGCATGATACACTGACAACAGCATGGATGTGAGCCTTAAAGAACATAGATGCCTTAAAGCAAAATTCTTAGCATTCTTTGTTTTAGGTTTGCTTCCTCTCTTGAATTCTTGAATCTTAAGAGAGATCTTATTTACAACACAAGACTGAAGTTCTGTTGAACAACCACTTCTCAACCAAAGGCTGGTTTTCTATGCATGCCAATTTGTTTTTTTGCCATATATCTATAATCGGCTGTCATGATATGCCATATACCCTTATCAACACTCCCTATCACCATTATCATAACCCTAGCTACAGCGGCTCAGTTTACCCAACAACACAAATAGTGAAAATACATACCACAGATAGAACAATGCTCAGGTGTGTAACGTGTGTTCATTCCCTGTACAGGATTTTCCTACCTATACAGTACATACTTGGATTCCTAAGTGACTAGCAATTCTGCCAGGTGTCCTTGAACTTGTTAAGATTACAATCTAACACTTTGACTTCATCCTTAAGCGATTGCCCTCCAACATACCTAACTTTTCTTCCAGTCCTGGGTTAGGGCATAACAGTTTCTATTTAGGTAATCTTTTAGAGACTTTCCAGGCTTCTTAGCAGTGGTAGGCCTTATGGCTCTTTTATTTCTGTAGGTAATAGTATAGAAGAAACACTGTTGTTCAGCTCCCTAGCATTTGAAAATCACCAGGATACCAGGTGATAGTATTGTCATACATTGACTGTACAGTATGCTGCAACAATGTATACAGTGTTTGCATATGCTAACGACAAGTCAATGGTTCTTTAATTGACTTTCTTTCCGCCTGTGTCACCAAAATCCCACCGAAAAGTGGCCCTAGAGTCTCCAGTAGAGTCTACAAGTGCCCTCTACAGATGCAATTTGGCAACAATCTGGGCAATCAAGACCGTATTCTCTGCATCGGTCACACTGGGCACTCAACGCTGACTGCAAAACACCCTGAAGCCGTAATGACCATGTACATGCTTGCCGTCACGCATACCAACTGTACATGCATGCATAGCGTTCGCCATTGAGCATGCATGAACAGTCTCTTGAAATGCTTTACAACTGATGTTACCTATATATATATAGATTATCACACATATGTGGCCACAACTACACTAAGCTCCTATCTTTCTCTATGTGTAATCAAGAGGTCATAAAACTCTATTACCAAATGTACACAAAATCTACATGTGTGATAAACATTTTTTGAAAGTCAACCTGCTATGGCTTCTGTCAACTTCAGAGTATTACAACTAAACTGAACAAAATACATGTACAGTTCTGTGGAAGAGGTTCAAAATTTATCTAGACCCCGACAGCAGTATTTTGGGGCATACAAATGATCCACATAAAAGTGTAATTACATGCAATGAGTTTTTCATTCACAGTAATCTTTCCTGTGATCAACGCACTTACGACAGTACTAAATAAACAAGCAGGCATCACATTTTAGCCATGCCTCCAAGCTAGAATGTTACCTCATGAGATATGGAATACATGGAAGGCATGTGTAGTTACCACTGTAAGTGTAACCTACTTACTGAATAGTGGAAATACACTCTTTGTGTTAGCAGTCTGTGTTATTGTCAGCACAAGTGAACCATAATCTGAGCTGCTTTGAAATTCTAATGAAGAGAGAAACGGTCACCCTCACAAATATTCATGGCGCTGTGACATGAATTCGCTTGGTCTGTGCATAGCATATGATTCACAAACGGAGACGGCTTTCACTAGATACGTCCTTCACGATACATGAACTTAACGTGTGACATTGGCATATGTTTCTGGCAGTAATGTTTACATATAGCAGAGGTTATGGGTGTTCCACACATACAAATGAGAGTGCATGTGAGTACAAAAATAAAATATTTATGGTTCCCTTGCTGACAGGCACTCATATATCATACTCACTTGCACTTATATACTATCATACCAATTCCTATCAAATGGCCTTCAAATGTTACCCTAGTAACAAAAAAAAAATGTTCAACATTTTGATAGGTCAACAACTGCCCTAGAAATGACGGCTATCTTAGGTCATGAAATATGATTCTCATGTTTCTTCGAGGTGTGACAAACATTTGATCAGTTTTCTTTTCAAAATTTGCCATATCATTTGCGAGCCCACACACATTTATAATGTAGATTAGATGGGTTGAAAAGCACGACTTTGGACAAGATTTTACAGTCCATCTGTGAATTGTTCTGAAATGATATACAAAATGTACTGACAACAACCTTCCATTCCTCCATCTGCTATGATTGTACGTGTAGAGTAGAATCATAACGGAAGCTCCACTGAAATCTCTTCCCAAACACAATTTAGTACTGTCGCTATCAAATTTTTATGAGCACCAAATCCCCAGTGGACGGATCAGGGAGACATCTCACAAGCATGATATTAGTCCTTCTTAACTAGAATGTTCAGAGATGTGTCACAGTTCTGTCGACATGATCACAATGATGTCACAACTTCCCATGGCAACAAATCTAGATAATTGTGATGGACAATTTGGTAGTTGTTAAATTATGCAACAGTGTTGCCAGAAGAATTTGTCACGACTCACATGTGGTGTAGCAATGTTCCTCCTTACAAAATACTACTATGTGAATTATGATGTGTTTAATATGGAAGATTTCTGTCGGAGTTCCTGAGCAATGCCCGTTTAGCCCCTCCCCACGCCACACCCCTGTCATGATACCTTTTGTTCCCTTCTGTCCTGAAAGACATACTGTATTTCCCACCTCACTTCCCTAAAAAATTTATTACAAAATTGCAACATTTACAGAACATATTCGCCTGGTTTTCCCTTCACATAAATTCACTGGCGTGTTATGCCTACCACACAACGTAGGTTTGTACTGATAACGCTGGAATTTCCTTCCTTTTATCGCGAAAAAAATGTAAATCGTCGACCCTGTGTGGGCCGGGTCGCATCAGTACCAGCGCACATCTGCGCGTGTTTACCAGAGATAGAAGACATTTACGCACGAAAACCACACTCACCTGACACCACCAGGGCTTCGTTCGGCCCCACTGTGTTTATGTTTCCCATCTTTGGTCCCTTTAGGAGGACAAACGTTGGGTTTTAGCGTCCACAGGCCAAGCGAACTACACTACAACTATGCAGATGTCCGAAGCGTCTTGTTTTCCTCCGCCCACAAAAAACATTCAAGATGGCTGCTGCCTAGCAGGTCACGTGATCGATGACTCTTCCCTTACCCTAAACAGCGACCTCTGTTGGACACTTTGTGAAGCGCATAGCAATGAATAGTTTCATTAGGTTGGTACGTCACAGAATAAAGAGACTCTTTTTACACCATTTAACCATTGCCCTAAGGAAGGCGGCTGTGGCTTAGTAAAAAAGAATCTCTTTGCACACAAAAAGGGATGGCAAACACAAAAGATATAACGTTACCACCTTTTATAGACAGTTTTACAGACTGCCCCTTCGGCTTACTAGCTATGAGGCTGAGTGAGTGTTTCCAATGGTCTCTTCGTCCCAGTAATTATACATCTATAAGTGCTCTTATAGCTAAAAAGAAACTCGTGTTCTTACTCGACTCTAGATCTGTCTCCTTATCTGTTAGGGACCAGACACCGGACATGTAAGACCCCAACATAAATGTATTGAAGACAATGTTTTGGTACGTCACTGAATAAAGAGACTCTTTTTACACCATTTAACCATTGCCCTAAGGAAGGCGGCTGTGGCTTAGTAAAAAAGAATCTCTTTGCACACAAAAAGGTATGGCAAACAAAAAAGATATAACGTTACCACCTCGGCTTTGTTTTGTGCCTTTGTCTTTCAAGCACTATATGTGTATGCAGTGAGGGGAAAAGCATAACTTATGAACAGTTTACAAATCTTATAAAACTATATAAAACAGGCAAAATACTAACGTTGTATTGGAGATATTTGTAAAGACATTTTATGGCAATATTTGGAAGGCAGCTACTACTCAGAAATCAATTAGCTTTTATCATTGGTGTCCCTCCTTTTTTTCTATGGACAGGCCCAACTTTATATGTGAAGACATATTGAACAGACAGATTGGAATCAGTTGCCTCTGCAGCTGCCAAAACTCAAAGAAGTTGGAGCTAAAGGTTGCCAAGCCTCCTTGTCCATTCATCTCAATATTGGAAGAAAGCACCGCCTTATGTACATTCCAGTGCGACACTGGTCAACAGTCTAGAAAAAGGATGCTGACTCACGGTGACAAACATTAGCTGGTGTGTAGTTTGGTCAGTGCCATTCTTCCTTACTGCACCTTGGACGGGTCAGCTCGGGTCAGCAGTTCTCGTGCGGTCTCCTTAATTTCTCAGGTCAAGGTTGGGAAATTGTTGACGGAAAGGTGTTTAGGATTATAGGTTCAAGAGTTCAAGAGTGTTGACGCCACTGAGTGTGTGATTGGTTGCGTGCGACATTTCTAATCTTCTATGAGAACATGGACGGCTCGGCTCGTGTAGTTTTGTTGCTGTACGCTGTGTGGACGATCCCCGTCTCAGCTGACGGGGCCGCCAGCTTGTCGTCCCTCGGCCTCCCCCTACCCGACATCCCCACGGGGTATGTCTACAAGAACGGCAACCCGCTGGCGCCCATTCAGATCGAGACATTCGGGGATCTGGTCTGTCCTGACTTCAGGGCCGCTTTTCCTATCTTGAAGGAAGTAGCGGACTGGTACGGACCGAACCTCGTGTGTCTGAAGATCCACCTCTTCCCGCTACCGTACCACAAGTACGCCTTCTTGACTCACCAGGTTGGTACCGAGGAAATAACGTTACCCTCTGATTGACAACTACAGGTCTTTCCTTCGCACTTAAAGAATAGGAAAAGTTGGGAAGACTCAGGCCAGTTAGGGGTACTGTTCCACTTAGTCAATACTAAGGAGGCTATAATTGTTTTCGGTGCCATCTATATTGGTTTGCGAGTCGTTTTAGGTAGCGACGCGTTCTTGGGAATGCCAGACAAAACATATACATGAACAACAAAGGGATGTAGATCTAACGTTACATTTCGAATTCTGGAATTTATGGGTCTTTGAAAAAAACTTTTAACCACAGTAAACAACACAGCGACGCTGTTGTTGACACGAAGCAAAACAATGACAAGTGGTATTGGTGCTGTCGACATCCAAGTCGAGAGAAAACGCCGTGCCAACATGTCACATCCTAGCTATGCTGAGCCTGAGCCAGGGTTTCAAAGTGTTAGCTATGAACACATGTAACATTAACGTTTTACAGGTTCTACATATCATTGAGCCTATCATCGGCATCAACGGCACGTTCGACTACATGGACCGCGTCTTGGCTGACTTGGAGGCGTTTTCTGGGGCGGTTATGAACAGGACGGAGGGACAGGTGTACAGGTAGGTCTGATTCCTTAGGCCTAGGAAAAAAATGTTGTGTTTCCTGTTTCTGTCCTGAAACAATTAGGGTCGGTAGGTAGGGATTATCTTCTTTTTTTTTCTTGTAATTGTTTTTAGGCTGGCCAAAACAATACATATTGCAATACAGTCGAACAAAGTAAACTGAAGTGCATGAGGACACTTCTCTTTTAATGTCAAACTTTAATTTTGTGCACAATAGATACATTTATCCTTCATTAGATAGGACAAGCAGTGTTTCTGCTTCAATAGGAAGCAGGCTGAACAAAAATTCTAACTGGAAACTGTGACTCCTCTGCCCACCCCAAAAAAGTCTAGGGTCGGCAGGTTTTTTTAGGGTAGGTAGGGAAACAGGAAACACAACATTTTTTTTCCTAGGCCTTACATACCTGTACGTTTACGTTTGGAAATCTTAATGTTATATCAGGACTTAAAATATTTTCTATCTAATTCAAAGTTACCGGGCAATTTTGTTCTTTTTAGCTAACTTATCTTCAAAATCATACCGTTATCAGAAGGGAGTACAAAAGATTGATTTGATCAAGGACGTTATATATGAGATAACGTCCTTGGTATTTCAAGCAATACAATGCACGTTTGCCGGTTTGGTTATAAATTCGCTCCAACAAGTTGCTGAATGAACATAACAATCCAAGCCTTCTAGCAGTACTAAAGTACTACTAGTAGATAAAGAAGTAAGGACGAAACAGAAATGAATTAAGGAAATAATGAAGACAAACTAAATGAATGTAATTTTGCAGTAAGCTGTTGGGTATTGTCCAGACTCTTGGAGTGACCGCTGACCAGTACTGGACGGGGCTGGACGAGAGTTCCCCAAACCACAGAGCTAGGGTCGAGTTCAAGTACGCCTGTCACCGTAAGTGGACAATCGTTCTGTACACCAGTGCTGCAAAAAATGCACATTCAAAGTGGAAATACATTGGGTAGTTGAAGAGTAGAGTGGAGTCTAAAATGATTTTAACGAAACATTCCCAATAGTCTATCTACTTGCGCATTCGCTGCAATATTTTTTGCTGAAAAGCCTAGATAGTAGAAAATACCTAGTATGGATCGTTCGGTACTTTTTTCAACCAAGGACGTTATATGTAACGTCACTACGTTACGTTATATGTAACGTCCTTGTTTCAGCATAGTAGACCCCAATGACAATACCATTGCTCCATGATAGGGAGCGTGGCCGCAACACCTACATATTTCGTTAACGGCATCATGGTGAACCCCGTACCTGCAACTGTAGGCGGATCGTTCGGCTTGGAGCAGTGGAAAGAAACATTGGACTCAATGTTGGGCACTGCAGAACAGAGACAAGAGAATGAACAACTGGTGGGTACCGAAAGTTGCACAGTGAATAATACGTTTACAAATGGTTTAGAGATAACCTCCAGAAAAAAATTGAAAGGTATACATGACCTGCTATTCGTTGGTTATACACGTGGATTTGGTATCATCTAAAAGTACATTGCCGTCGCAACATGTTATTTGACTACACTTATTTGCTGTGGGGTTTTTTTCAGTGGTTGAGTGTATAGTCCTTATCATATTTTACTCCTATTTTCATTTCAATTTTTCTGTTCCGTGTCCGCAGGCAGCTGACGGGTTCAGCTACGGCACCTGCCCGACCCAGAGCGCTCAAGCCCACGTCACGTGCCCCGGTATCACCGACGGGACCAGCTCAGCGACAACGCCATCCTCCCTGCTTGCTGCAGTGCTTATCTTGTCCGCTGTGTCCCTGCTGTTGTACGGGCCCCATATGTAAACATATAAAAGATATGTAAAGGCATGGATAATCTTTACCTTCGGAAAGCTTTTGAAGATTTTCTTGTTCTTACCCTTTTTCCGCAATAATGAATTGGACGCATAAAACAAGAAGAGATAAATAAGTCAACCCATTACTAGTATTCCTGCATGTAAAACAACTATATACTAGTACTTGAAAAGTCCCATGAGTTCATACATGTGTTTTTCATGTCTACAGACTGTTTTATAGACAGTTTTACAGACTGCCCCTTCGGCTTACTGGCTATGAGGCTGAGTGAGTGTTTCCAATGGTCTCTTCGTCCCAGTAATTATACATCTATAAGTGCTCTTATAGCTAAAAAGAAACTCGTGTTCTTACTCGACTCTAGATCTGTCTTCTGATCTGTTCGGGACCAGACGCCGGACATGTAACATAAATGTATTGAAGACAATGTTTTGGGAAACGATAGATAGCAAAATATCATCCATTTGTAAGCTAACGCTGGACTCCTGGAATAAATATGACTTTCAGAATCTCTTTTGAAAGGAAATGTATTTTCGCCAAGAATACGGTTATAGATCCGGGGTCAATAGGAGGTCCAATTCCAGTGCGACACTCCAAGGTCAAAGGTACAGAGAAAGGGTGTTGATATGTCAAACATTAGCTCGTGTGTAGCTTGGTCAGTGCATGCCATACTTCCAAGCCGAACATGGGCGGCTCAGCTCATGTAGTTTTGCTGCTGTACGCTTGTACGCTGTGTGGACGATCCCAGATACCGGATTCGGACGTTAGAATCGCTGTTGCTATTCTATTTACAATCTTTTGTTCGAGGACACAACATTTTTTCAACTTCTGGTGCATTTCGCATCGAAACATATGTTTTTACAGGCGGGTATGACATAAATGAAATACAACACGGTATATACGGTCCCAGCCCTCCCGTGGGTCGGATCACCCTCCGGCCTTCGGGCGATCCTTCCCGCGGTCGGGCTTGTACCTCGGGTGATACGGATAAACCGTGTTGTATTCTATATGTATTACAAAGCCAGCCCTTTGTAATAGAAACGGCTAGTTGGGCGACCTTGGCTGACTGTAATATCAGCCAAACGAATGAATGAATAGAATAATTTCCAAATCTCTTCCGCAGACCAAACATGTTTATGTTGTGCAGCGGTCTACCGTAACGCAACTACATGTTCCTCTCGGTAGGAGGCGTTGCTTCATCTCCCGCATATTTTGTCAACGGCATGATGGTGATCCCGGTGACGACATCGGCAGACGGGACGATGCGACAGTTTAACATGTAGGAGTGGAAGGAAGCGTTAGACCCGATGCTGGGCACTAAAGAAGAGAGGAGCCAGAAAGAACAAATGGTGGGCACAGAGGGCTGATTTGAAATACTCTATTTTCGAAATGGTGAAAGATATATCTAAGATGAATCTTAAGCTTGATATCAAAGATAATAAACCGCCTACATCTGGGTATACTTGTCATAAAGGTGTTATGTTGCAGATTCAAAGCCAGTAGTACAGATATAGATTTTCGTGTTTTGTTTTTCATTTCTTTTCTACAGACAGCTGAAGGTTTCAGTTACGGCACTTGCCCGACAGGCGGCGACCAAGAAAGAGTCACGTGCGCTGTCATTACCAATATGGCGAGGACTACATCGTCTATGTCTACTGCGGTACTACTAGTCCTGTCAGCAGTGGTTTAATATGTTGTGAAACTCAGGCATTAAAAAAACACAGCACAGCTGATACTAGACTGCTGAGTGTCAAAGTCTATTTCTGGCTGCAGGCAGAACAGCTTTCGAATGTTTTGTTGTACTTAATTGGCGTGATAGATCGGTTTTCTAGTCAACAGTATGTAGAACTGAGCATACAAGTAACCTTTAAGCATACTATACTTTTACATAGAGTCATTCAATATGTTTCTTCAGTGATCATCCCACTTTATGAGGTTTAGGCCGCAACTTCAAACTGCATAGCATTTGGAAAAAGATTCACCAAGCAAAATTTACATCGGAT
>NC_049989.1:6038348-6067860 GCF_000003815.2 Branchiostoma floridae | reverse complement strand
ATCCACTGGCAGTTGTTGACCGTGACGCAGCTGTGCGCCCGGCGGATGTGGTTGGACTGGATGCCGAGGATCTCCCAGCTGTCTACCGCGGGGTCGTAGTATTCAAAACCCGGAGTCAGGTACGCCGCCTCGAAGGTGTCCCTCCCGCCGGTGATGATAATCCCGTCCCCTAGCGTCGTCATGCCGCACTGCAGGTGGCTGTTCTTTGGGGCGGGGACTTTGAGGTAGTCCATGAGGTCGACGTCATACGCACACATGGTGAAGAACCTGCCTAATATGGGCATCATGTAGATCTTCCTGCCGAGCCCGATGGCCTGGTACTGCCTCTTCCCGCCGTGGTACGAGCTCACCGACTCCACGTCCCACGTCTCGTTCCCAGGATCGTAACATTGCACCTCCATCTCGCGCTCTTGTGGGTCGTCGCCTTGGTAACCGAACACGAACAACTTCCCGCTACAGACCGCTGTCGCGATTTTCCTCACAGATTTCAGGATTCTGGGCAGTTTCTTCCACGAGTTCGCGCAGGGATCGTAAGCCTCGAAACAGTCTTCGAAACTTGATACCTCCGTCATGCCCCCGATGGCGTAAACGCGGCCGTTCAGCGTTTCGAGGCGGACGCGGCCCTGACGTACGCGCTGTAGCAGAGGGTCGGGCAGCCGGTACCACATGTTCGTCTGCGTCGCAAACCGCCAAAACTCCGACCGTCCCTTCTCGTCGAAAACGGCTAAGATGTAGATGTCGTTGTCCCAGGCCGACACGGCGTGGTGGCAGTACTTGATTCTGTCCGGCAGAGACGAGATGATGGCCCAACACTTACTGTCGGGCTCCAGGACGTCAACATGGCTGACTTTGTCACTCTGACATCCCGGCTGTTCTCCACCGCTGATGCCGCCTACCTGCACCACCACCTGTATAATACACACGTAACACTTCAGCATAAACACACACCACCTGGATGATACACACGTAACACTTCTGCATAAACACACACCACCTGGATAATACACACGTAACACTTCTGCATAAACACACACCACCTGGATGATACACACGTAACACTTCTGCATAAACACACACCACCTGGATAATACACACGTAACACTTCTGCATAAACACACACCACCTGGATGATACACACGTAACACTTCTGCATAAACACACACCACCTGGATGATACACACGTAACACTTCTGCATAAACACACACCACCTGGATGATACACACGTAACACTTCAGCATTATTACACCCATCACCTGCACAACACACACGTAACACTTAAGTATTGACTTTGACTTGACTTAATCCTCTTTGCCCCTGCGGGAGCACAGGGCCTCCGTGAGTTGCCTCCACCTTCCTCGGTCTCTGGCGGTCTTCTTTGCCTTGTTAATTAACACCATACATATTTTAATTATCATTAACTCATATTATATAATGAACTGTAGTTAGTTGCATGCACTTAAGCATTGACACAACATATATTTTCATCATCATTAACTCATTATATGATGAACTGCATTTCATATGATGAACTGAAATTCTATATTAAATACATGTACTAGTATATACTACCAGTGTTACATTTTTCATCCATATGGACGTCCGTTCAAAATAATTTATTGACTAGTGCTTATTGGCCAAATTAGAATTGCAGTATTAGCGGAAGACAGTGAAGTTTACCTGAGTTGAAAATGTTTTCTTCTTGCGTTCACTTATTTCGTTCTCTGCCCTCCCCACTTCCTCCATGGCTTCCTTCGACCTCAGAACTACCGCTGACGTCTTAACTGTGTTCTCGAGGTATCCTTCATTGATCAGTCTTAGTTTCATTTTCTTGAGGAGTCGTGGAAGGTGCTCCCTGAGACCCGTGTCGTCAGGCCTGACCCATTTCATGACGGCCTCGAAGACGGTCTCCCTGCCCCAGCGACACGCCCTGTCTGTCACTATGCTCTCCATGTCCTCCAGACTCAGCTGCTGGAAATCTTCCGAACACGACACCTGTGGCAGGTTCTCTAGGACGTACGCACGTGCCTCGTCTGCGAGCTTCTTGCGCGTGTACAGATCGGCAAACTTCATGATGCCGACCGAGTTCTCCACGTCCAGCTGCCGCCGGAGAAACTCACAGCAGGCCTTGGCGAGCGGCGCGAGCTGGAAGATGGAGCTGGCGTGCATCAGCGTCTCCACGTTCTTACTGGTGATGGTGATCTCTCCGGAGTACGCGTAGTCCATGATTTCATTCACCACAGGTGCCGAGACGTCCCGAAGCCAAATGTAGTCGTTTTTACTTTCCACGAAGTCTCCGAAGAGCATCAGCTCAAAGTAGTTACTGAAAGCCGCTAAGACCATCCTGTGACACGGGATGTCCAGCTTCCCGACTTTTACCGTCAAGTCGCAGAACTTTCCGGCCAGTCGCAAGTTCCGAATTTTCTTGAAGACGTCCTCGCATTCGAAGTCGTAGATGAGGGAGTTGCTTTGGAAGACTTTGGCGCAGCCGCGTTCTGTCAGATGGCATGTCAGGTCGCTGGGCCCCGCTTTGGTGTTGACGAGTCGGCGCAAGCCCTCGGCCAGGGTCCTGGAGTGAACCTTGTCTGTGAACTGGAGGTTCCCGCCTTCATCGTCGACGTATTCGACGTCTGTGCTGGTAAAAGGGGCAGCCGGGGTATCTTGCGCCCAGGGCTTTAGAAAGATTTAAACACAACAGAAATAGAGAGGAAGGATGAAACGTTTAGAGCAATAGAATGAAATATGAAATATAAACAGATCTAGTTAGTACAAATTTCCTTCCAACAGTGACAGTTTTTAAAGGTAATGTACATACCTCTAAATTTTCGATGTCTTACGGCACATCTTATTCACGGAGAGTAACCTAGACTCGAGAGAGAGCACGAGATTAGATGTGCTGTAAGACATCGAAAATTTGGAGGTATGTACCTTGCCTTTAAAACTGTCACAGTTGGAAGAAAGTCAGTGTACTACACTGTAATTGTGTTCATACGTGACTGCTGAATCTCTTCAACGATAAACAGATCTAGATCTACTAGTTGTAAACAGTTGGTCATGTAGTATTAGAGCAACGCTTCTGTTCGAACACGCGTAGGATGAATTCTCTGCAAGGTGAATGTACACGTGACTGTGTAATACTCACCCGTTGGCCTAAGGGAATGCCGAGGTGGGGGCAGGGCGCGCCCATGGCCTCGCCAGTCTGTCGGGACCGCTGGCCGCCTGACACAGACAGCATTGGCTGAAACACAAAATCTGTACGCTGACCATCAATGTACGTTGTTTGTTTTTTCTTCAAAATTTCCGTGCATCCGAAAATTCGGCCATCGTTTATAATGTGCACCCGGTAGTACTAAGACTAACCTTGATTAAAGAAACACACGTGAAAACAGCTTATATTTAGCGTGCCACAAGGAACAGTACTAGGACCACTTACCCCGACCAATGCTCCCAGTAATGAGGGATCTACAACATTCTCAGCCTGGAAGTAGGCAGCCATCTTACTATCTGCAAAGCATTTACATTTTTGAGCGGTAGCATTTTTCCAAAGATAGTCCATCATACAGTAAAGTAGACCTCAGCAGTAAGGAATACTCCCCACATCAAAGTTTGAAATCTGATCACCCACAAACCTTATATTGCATGTCATTATTGAGCGCATGGTTTAGTTTCGTATATCGAGTGAAGAGTTTTACTTCCTTCTATATCTTTTATATCTCTATCTTCATTTCTGTCGCAGTCATTCAGACATATCTTACCTTGTGAGGACACGTTACATAATCTAGGGTGGACAGAGATTCTGATTCCAAGCACGTTTAGCTCTTAAAATCACAAATAATTTGCTGATGCGTTTGTGTTTTAGGAAAGCAGTCCAAAACCGATGCATAAGAATCTTTCACAGGATTTAAAGTTCTGATTTGGTGCGCGTGCGTGTCATAAAAGCGCCATTTCCGTCATCTGAAGGGTTCAAACTTCAAACGCACAGCTATCTGATGAGTTTTCAACGTGCCGAGTGGGGCTCTCCAATACAGGATGTCACGTGGATGAACTCGGACACGAACGTACTGCCATGTTGGCCCGATGCCACATAAGCTGATGCAGTGGCTACGAAGTCTTTTTTTCTTTCTACGATGTCCTGTCAAAACCCCTCTTACTCTTCAGCAGTACATCAACACAACAGCGACATTCATTATCTCGTATTCCTAATCTCTACCAGACTCCCGCCTGGCAGAATAGGGGACTTTGGAAAAGTTAGGAATAAAAGCCAAATTGGAATTAATTGGCCTAGGAGTGTTGGCCGGCCTTTGATAGGTCGCAAACTGTACTCGTCGGCATCTAACTCCTCTGGAATGTTTTCTGTTTTATTTGGCCAAATTGTACTATTTCTGCATCAACCTGTGGAGCCTGGTAGAGGCTATCATTTTCCTAGGCTAACTATGGCCCGGGGGCGCACGCGCATTCTGGATTTCCGTCGTTAGAGCGGAAGTTGCCCAGGCTCTAACACAGTTATACCCAGCTGTCAATGTGCATGATGAATCTCAACATACGTGGATCAGAAATGGTAACAACCTACAATGAATCCAAATATTTTGGTCTAACGATAGCAAACGCATCCTCATTGATAGAAACAGCAGCCGCACTTTCAAAGTTGTTTCCGAACCTATACCATCTGATGTCAAGTTAGGTACCAGTAGGTTTGTGAATCTACAAACACTTACTTTCTGGGTTGACGTTTGCCACCGCGGCTTCGTCCAAACAACGCTACCACTGTCCGAGGCACTGGTCTGAAGTCTGGAATGGTACATCGGTTATTTCAACCCACTTTCATATCCTAACTCGCTGTACATAAAAGACGACGGGATCAGCCACGAATGGACCACTGGCTTGTTTAGGGGACAGGGCTATATTTAGCCACGAGAATGTTTGCAATTCGAGCTCTGCACAAACATTTGGGAACGTGAAGGGCCGTAGATTACCGGCACCATAGTGTACTGTCTTCCCTTTTACGATGAGCAGAATTGGTCATATAAAACAGGCCTTGCCCAGGCGCCAGGGTCACATAAGGGACCAGATATACTAGATGAGCACTTCAACTTGAACCCTAGATATTTAAGGTTGTTTGATCCAACAGCTGCATTGGTTGAACTGTGGGTAACGATGGCAATGTTGTTTCTGAATAAGTAGAGAAATTCAGCAGAGCAAGTCATCTATTGTATGTATTCCCCTATATCTATTCCGTATGTCTGGTTGCAGTAATGAAAAAGGGTTGAAATCATAATCTTAACCCTTGTCGCACCAGCTTTTGGACGGCTCAAGCCATACCCTACCTCTGCTAGGTTAAGCTTCTAATGGCATTTGTTGGTTGGTTTGGTTTGGTTGTCAGTCTTCTGTCCCCCAGTACAAGTTCTAGTTTACTTAAGGAACAATACTGAAATAATTTGTATCAGAATAATTGAAAAGCGTTCCTACATAATGTTAGCTAATACACAAGAAACCACACAGCATCGTACATGAATAACTTATTTTATTGACTCTACAAATCACGTGGAAAAGTAGAAACCCATTGTGGTTGGGGGGAAACTTCGCCAGAGGCGGGAGGCCACGGTAGGTGGCGCCTTATCGCTCGCTGGACCCCACACTGACATCGGACAGCAGCCACCACGGACGATATTCAGACCAGTCTCCTGCCCCAAAGTATAACATTCATCGTAACACATTGAGTGGACATTTGAGAAATAATATACATCTTTTCGTGTCCCACTATTTTTTCCTATGTACAAAGCTAGGGCACGAAGCATGCTCGGCAGCTCGACTTATGTTCGCTGCATCTGGTGCAACAGAAATCCTATCATTGAAGCAAAATTCTTAAATTAAGTAAGTTTCACATGCTCTTGAACCAACATATTGTACAAAAGTTTGCAGCCTTCCATTCCGAGGCACAAATTATAAAACATATACCTTACAAGGCATGAGAAATTAGACGCTATTCATGTCATTAAGTAGTATGGGTGTCATCATCAGAGACATAGGGACGAAATATATGGCAATCATCTTTACAGGAACTAAATTCATAAAAACGTAACCTCTGATATCATGACAGAAAAATCTCCTGTTGCCATAGTAACGGTCCTTTCCCGTCCCTTGACTGCGTCCCTGAAGGTTTTGCCATTTTTTTTGTACAAGTACAACAGTGTACATACATAAAATTAGTCATCTGGCCGTCCTCGGACACAAACAATAATTTATTAAAGTCTTCCATTTGTATAAAATAGATTTACAAGAATCTGGTCTGGTACATACATGGTACTATGTAGATATAATATACATATATTTATAGATATATATATTTTGCAGGTAGTGTATACACACACAGTACATTTTTATTACTTAGGCATCTAAGAGAGAGCAAAGGCAGTATCATCAATAACACATCGTACACAGACACTTATATTCAGGTCACAAAAATATCACAGAACATACAAAATTCACCAATATCAACTGCCAGGGGCGGCAATTTTTGAGAGCACTGTGCAATACAGTTGAGTGATCGAAGGGGACTCACAAAAATATACCAATTTATTTACATGGATTTTGACGTGACGTGCAACCTCTGTGATCTGTAAGCTTTGGTCATCATGGATCTGCACCCACCTACTACCACCAGTTTTGGTACATTCCTCCAAACTAAGTAAGAGACAACTCAGACTGTTCCATTCACCTAACAGGGGAAGCATACTGTCATTTAAACAATTTATACCAGTAAGTACAAAAGGAACAAATACACACATCCCCATACTGAAGCCATTCTCTGCCATTTTAAAACTAAGTTATTGAAGGACTATCAAAATATAATGGAAAATTGTGGATGAAAAGGTATGTGCTGCAAGTTTGCCATCCCTTTCAAGATTTTAGTCAGAACTATCTGTGCCTTTGCCTTTAACAAGTTCAGCTTTGAAACTGAGAAGTGCACAAACAACTTTATCTTCCTACCAGGTCTTTTAGCTAACAAAGCATTTACACAAAAATGAAAGCAATTTTATCACTCTCATTAACAATTTGGAAGAATTCATTCAGGTACTAGTACTTCGTACTGAGAAAGTGGTTGTGATTTGTACAATAACTACGCTGTATTTTGCACATGTTGACCAGAAGCCAAAGGGGTGTACATGGTCAGAAAAAATTCAGTTGCCACATTTCAGGACAAAGGGAGCTGTGTATTTCTATGAAGTAATCAAAGATGGACATTTTCCTCAAAAGTAAATAGTAGTGAATTTGTGGAATCTCCACTAATCCTTAAACAAAATCCTGACCATGAGAGAAGCCTTATATCTGTAGGTAGACGTTCCTCAGTGATACTTGACAATGGGTCATTGTTTGCAACGCTCCAATACAAGTCTGAATTCTCATCCTCTAACCCTGCCACACTCACAACATTGTCCATTCCATGGACTGCTGATGCTCTCCCTCTGAACATAGCACAATACACACATGTACAGATTGACATGAGATGTCCACACATGTTGATACTTCATAAAGAGGAAACACTAGCCTGTTAGATGTGTTTTTGGAACTTCAGATGACAGAAATGTGAAGTACTGAATGGTCATAAACTGAGCTTTCTCCAAGCAGATACTATTGCTTCTTTCATTTTCATTTCTCAGAATCCAAAATCCAGCATTAGCCAAAAAAAGTAACAGCCAAAAGATTTAGTGTCGACTGAGACAACTAATTGCCTTTGCTAAGCTGAAACAAGTTATTGTTGCCTGAATGGGAAAAATATCTTTCAGATTCTCTACTGTTTTGCCAATTCCACAACATAAAACCACCAAAAGTAGGCGGTGGTCGTAGACTGCACCAGAAAACTGTTCTACCTTCACTCCAGTTGCTATAGTAACAGGCATCACCATGACGACCAGCTGTAAACAGATACCAACAGCTTCATGGGTAATGCCTCATGTTTTGTTTTAAGGAAAAAAGTCTCGTGTACAAAATTGCTATGAGGAAAAGTCTGTCTCAGGATGCCTTGGAAGCCACTGTTGCTATGGATACTGTTGTCGTAGCTACTGTTACGTCAACAGCGTTGCCATGGTGTTGTAGAGCTTGGTCAGCACCACCATGTGCACGGGGAGGCAAGAGCGGCGGTCCCTCCTCACGGGGTCATAGGTCAACCACGACAAAGCATTGTAGCTTTCCAAAACATACCTGGAAGGGGAAATACAAACAGTTATGAAACACAACATCTATGCCCACCTACAGATAGTTAACTCCAAACAAATAAAGTATCTTGTAACCTTCTTGACACGTTAATCAACACTTAACAGCTGTCTTCAATGATACTGTTAACCATAACTTTGGGGATGATGCAGAAATATTAATCCAACAAAAAGAGCACCACAACATTTCACCAATATCCATGTGTTCATTAGCAAGTTTATCCCAATCAAGGTTGAAGTTCTAAACATGAATCTCAAACATTTTTATGTTCAGATTAGTTGAAAGCAGATGTAATGCTGACCTGAGTACATCACATGTGAGGTTGGAGTCCAGGGGGTGGGAGTGTCGAGACTGGAGGATCTCCTCAGAGTTCTGCTGTACGGCAGGGGTGTGCACATGGAGCGCAGACTGGAAATACAAACAACAGATTGTCATTCAGAGTAACATGTGGTCATTTCTTTTAGCTTCAGCTCAGCCTTCAGTATCAGTCTACTCAGGCTAGACATGTACATCATGACAAGACAAATACAGTAAAGAACTCTGAAACAACAACAAATACGATATTCAAGTTATTGACAATGGCGCATTCGTATAATTCTATGGAATCCAGTGTGATAACAGTAGAAGTCCACGCAAGTTATCCTAAACACCTGAGTCAATCGTTATTGCAGCACAGATATGACATGCATGTCTGTAGCACCCACCTTGAGGTACACGGGACAGACCCCCTCGGCATGAGGACAGGCGGACCAGAAGGACTTGGGCATGTCTCCGATGGGTGCGGTGGAGATGAAGTACCCCAGGGCCAGGGGCTGCTGCAGGAGCATGGGGATCTCATCTGGGTCAGGCAGGGGCTGAGAGGAAGACGTCTGGGGCGGGGAGAGAAACATGTCATCAATGACAAAAACGTCAAGTGCCACACAGAAAACATAGACTATGTTAAACAAGGGAGTAATTAGAAAACAGCGCAAGAGACACCAGCAGCAGCTAGAAGGTCCTAGGGAAGAATCCTCTGGTGCTGATAGACTATTGGCTGATGCTGATGAACTGACGCATGGAGGAGCCTTCTTTGAAGAAGTCAAGTCGAGGTCCCATTGTAGACTACTTATGTATGCAAGGGGTGCTGTAAGCTAGGCTAAGTTTTCCTTTACATCTTCTATAATCACAACAGCAACAGGTCAAAAAGTGCCCCCTTGCTACTATATGGCATCTTGTGTTACAAAACAAAAACCAGAATTACTATTGATCCTCTGATGCTGATAGACTATTGGCTGATGCTGATGAACTGACGCATGGAGGAGCCTTCTTTGAAGAAGTCCATTTAAATTTCCATTGTAGACTACTTATGTATACAAGGGGCCCTGTAAGCTAGTTTTCCTTTACATCTTCTATAACTACAACAGCAACAGGTCAGAAAGTGCCCCCTTGTGGCATCTTGTGTTACAAAACAAAAACCAGAATTACTATTGATCCTAAGCTCTCAAATCTTTTAATTGTACCAGTAAAAACCACAGTTAATCTGAGAACTGTTTTTAGAACAAAAAGCTTTGCTAATCATTAATTTCATATTAGTTTTACTTACTTTTCCACTGCCATCCCCTCCCCCTGAGTAAGGGTTGGACTGTCCGCCGCCGGAGAAGCCCCCTCCCGTGGGGGACTGCGGGGAGTGGACCGGAGAAGTCAGCGCAGTTGGAGACGCAGCCAGACCTAGGAACTGGTTCAGATCGGAGTCCCCGAGGTCCTCTTGCAGCACCGGCAGAAGGTCATCATCACCCAACATGTCACCTGTAACAGACACAACAGTTACTACAAACAGCTACAATGAGTTATCTTTGCCCTACTACTCCTAGGTACTCATCCTTGTACTGTAGATAGTTTCTCTAAATGTTTAAACATTACTACAGAAATAAAATGCCACAAACAGAAGCTTGAACTGTCAAATAACAGATGGTACATCAAGCAACAAGTTCAAACATCAGACTTTCAAAGTCAATACCTAGATAGGAAATTCACAAATGACTTCTGCTCAATTTTGTTGTATTTTTGGAATTCTTGGCATACCATATCCGGATGATATTCCATTATTTTGTAGACCTCTGACCTCTCCCAATGACTTCAAGTTCACCACTTTGTTTATGTATGTTCCCTTGCCCACCATTTGTTTTAATCTTGTATTTAATCTATGTATTACCTTAATGTTAATGGTCTCCAGAAAGAATAGTGTGACACAATTGTAACACTAATGGAGATCTTAACAACATAAACAAAACAAACTTTCCACATTACAGAGACAGTGGTAAGTGTATCATCTATAAAACACCCAGAAAGCTTGACCTGTCCACCCACCTGTGTTTCCAGCGAAGCCCAGGTCCATAGTCTCGGTGATGCTGAAGTTGGCGGCTGCAGCCTGGGTGGTGGCGGACGTGGGGAAGGCCATGAGGTGTGTACAGGACGCGTCTCGTGGGGTGCTGAGCTGGGAACCCAGCAGGCCGCCCGGCCTGGCACCAGGAGCCGAACCTGACATCACTGACTCTGTAGAGACAAGAACATGGTGAGACTTCACTAAGAACACCCAGAAGGGAAAATGATATCCAAGGATGGAAGTTGCTTACTGGGATGTAAAACATTTTATTCCGTCCATCCCAAAAATCTACAATGACAATGACAAAACTACATGACATGAAACTGATAAAAATCTATATTCAAAAGCTGAAAATGACATGTTTCACAAGGAGAATCAACAACATGGGCTCCCAAACAATGAGTGGGATGGAAACAAATTTAAAGCTGGAGAAAGCCCTGGACCCAGTGGACCTGACATTAAATACCACATGACAACACGTACCGTGGAAGATCCTGAGAGCGCTCTCTGGCTCCAGCGACACCATGCAGGCAGAGAGGATTGTGGGACACTCGCACTGCGGAGACATCGAGCACATCCGACACACCTCCTTCAGGTTCCTGCTGGACTTCAGGATACGCTGACGACTCAACAGGCTGCTCCAGTCTACAGGGAAACAAAACACAGATGTTTTTACATCTCTACTATTGAAAAATAATTCTTCCTTAACCTTTAGCATACTGATGTAGCCATTTGCTAGCCTTTCTCTACTGATTAAATGGGTTAGGAGGTAGGGAGAAGGTGAAACTAAATGTGGTGGAACTCATTATATCATAATCAAACATTGTAGAAGCCACCTTGTTAGATAGTTTAAGATAATACTTGGACTGAGGCATACACAGCCATGATGTGACAAACTGACTGCTGTAACAGAACAAGCTACCTCTACACAAGTTAACCAATACAGACACATTAAGCACTAAGTGAAATGTACAATCTTGATACATACATTTTGAATTAATTGACTCATCACTTCTTTAGCATACCAATTCATAATAAGCAGCGTTTAATATCAAATTCCATTCCAGGTACAATGTGTGTAGAAATCTTTTACTACATTTTAAACTCCACCAACCTTTGAGCTCTCCGTGCCCGATCCTGCCCAGTTTGCCGATGACGATCCTCCATGGGAAGGTTGTCGTGGCGATGACGGACAGCACAAACTCCCACAGCTTCTGTAGACCCATCCTGCAGGCAGACACCTTCCTGGGTTTGGGGCTGGAGGGGGAGAATGATTACAAGACTTGGGTTAGAATGATCAGAGGGTGATGCAGAATACTATCCTGTATTTTATTTCTGTCATATGAAAGGCACATTTTTTAATGTGCAAATGCCAGAAGTTGACAAACTTTGGGTCCTGAAACAGCAATTTGAACGTCCGCATCTGGTAATCAAATTATCCACAACAGCACACTTTGTGCACTCAAAGTGTGTTCTAATTATTTATAGAGGCCCCTGCAATAACTGCAGAATCCAACACGAAATCATAAGTTATCATTCAGTCCAGAACACCCGTATCAAACTTTTCACAGTCAAGGTATGACAAAAATTACAAGTTGGTAGCTGGCTTTGTTGTCTTTGCCTGGATAAATCCCAAAACAGCGTATTCTTTGATAAGCATGCCTACAATAATGTGTGGTATAAGCATTTACCTTTAGGACAGTATGTAAAATGACAGTTTTTGTCAACAAGTTACTTCCATATCTGTCCTTTTATTAGATATTCACCTGATTGGAGCCTCTACACTGATGACGACGGTGTCCAAGAGTTCCCCCCTCAGGTCCGTTACCGTGGCCAGTATCCACCGCTGGTCGGACGACAGACAGTACGCGCAGAACAGGACCCCGGATTTGGGCGTCAGCTCGCCGAACGACTCCACCAGTTCTGTCTGTTTGTCCTTCTGCGGTGCCAGGATGTAAGGTGGCGTGTACAGGTGCAGCACGTCAGTCTGGGTGGGAGAAAACAGGTAACATTAACTTTCAGGTGTCAAAAATAGAAAGTTGAGCATACTGAAAAATATTCATCATCCTCCATTAATCATGACAGAAGGAAAGACATATAGTAAGGTTCTTTAAGTACAACAAAGTAGTACTCGCTTCCAATGTTTCGATGTCTCTTCGACATCATCATCATCATGACCTTACTATATGAGCAATTGCCAACCTGATGAGATCATTTACAGAAGGAAAGACACTTTATCCAATATGTATCCTGAGGAATGTTTCCACAGCAGCACAGGTCTTGAAATCCTAGAGTCTCCTCACCTCTTTTGACTTGAGAATGGCCTCATTCTGTGCGGACGGCCCGAAGCCGGTGACAGACTTGGCGTGGATGGTGAACTGCAGGGTCCTGTGGCTCTGTGTGAAGACGGAGAAGGCCAGTGTCTTCAGGTGCTGCAGGTACGTCGCTCGCTCCTCAGCCTTCTGGGGCTGAACCAGCTGCTGCACAGGGATGATCTGAGGAAGAGGAAAAGTCTTGGTGTCAAGAAGCTAACAGGAATTTATAATGACTGAAAGACAAAATAAGATTCCTTAATGCATTGAGAAGATTTTATGTTGTTCTATCAGTTCAATTTCTGCCATTTTGTTGTTTACAATAATAAGTGTTACTTAAAGTTTGTTTAGCACAGTCTTCTGTTTTTGAATTAGACTTCAGTTTTGTTGTTTTTCATGTGTGCCTCAAAAAGAAAAGAGTTGGAAAGAAATGAGTTAACTGTTCATCCTTAGAATGAGGTAAAGCATACTACTTCTTCTATGGCAGACATAACTCATACTACAATGTATATCCACAACAGAGACATCTATCAACATGAAGCAGAAGTGCAGGTCGTAAAATATTTGGACATGACTATCTGGAGTAGCCTCTTACAAATGTTTCCTAAGCCTCGTACAAATATACATGTTAATGTCCTACACTTCTGTCAAAACCATTTGAGAATCTGTTGAGAAACTGTGCTGAAAGGGTCCTACAATGGACCCTGTATTTCCAGACAAATTTCTAGACATGATGTCATGGCCAAGTTCAACAGAGTCATCTAACAGGACATAGAATAACTGCAGGAATTATCTAAATGTAACCTCTCATGCATACACCTTTAAAACATCTCTCGGAAAATCAATTGATTCAATATTTTCTTCCTTGGACTTAAAAAAATACTGCTTAGCTGAAAATGCAGTATCATGGAGTAGATGTGGTAGCATTGTAAAATTATTCCTCTCTGGCACATCTTGATTTTGCCCTCTCATTGAATTTTCATCTCAAAATGTTATAGAACCATAAAAATTCCATTTGTAATTGACACAGCCTAAGGGTACTTGAATAGAAGATAAAACAATCACCATTGATAATGGACAGATAGGTCAAACTTCTAACTCTAGACTGACCCCTTCCTCTACCTTTGATAATGGTGAGTTATACAGAAAGGAGGCCATCTATCTTATACCATTCTAATCCACAATGCATGGCTACAATCATCAACTGCAACCTTCCGCCCCACACTTATTTGACATACATCATTCCACGCAAACTCAATTACGATGATAAGAGGCGAATGTGACAGGTTCCTCAAAACAGTACACAATCTGGGTTCCCAGGCCGGTGATTGTCCCAAATACATCTGACAGCCTCCATTAATATCCACCCTCCAGCAACCCACATTCATCTCAGGCGGACTCCGAGAAGCATCATCTCTCTGACCTCTGCTTCAACTGTACTCAAGCTGGCATCGCCAGCACTCAGAAAGCCATCATAGGACTTGATGAAAAACCTGTGGGTATCCTCTGGAAGCCATTTCACTCTTGGTTATGTATGTGGAAATAGGTTTCCAAAAATATCAAGGGAGTGCACTAATTGGCATCCTGTTTTAATGTGTACTATTGTTCAAGGATAATCATTAATCTTTTTGTTGTTTTTGTGCTGATGTACACAGCACCTTGTATGGAGGATCACGTGGAAACATTGGTGTGATACCCACCTGCAGACTGATGTTGTTTCTGACGTTGTCTGGAAGGTCGGCCTGCAGAATCTCGGTGTAACACTTCAGCAGCCCGAGCGCGTACACGTCCGTCAGGTGGCCGTTTTCGGGACCCATGCTGAACGGATCCACGATGTACACAACCACCGCGAGCGGCTGGGCTTCCTCGTCCACCTCGTCAGGGGAGCCATCTTTGTTCTCCTTGTTCTGCCCACCCTCCGAGCTCTCCCCTCCCGTGTTGTTAGGGTCCTTAGGTGACTCCCCCTCCTTTCCATCCCCGCTGGAGGGGGGTGGGGGGACGGAGGGGGGTTTGTCTGTGTTTCCGGAGGAGGAGGTCCCCGTGGTGCTGTTGCTGGAGTTGGAGGTAACAGAGTTCTTTCCGGGTGTCGGCAGTGCCTTCAGGAGTGAGGTGTCCAGCGTGACAGTGGCCAAGTGGGCAGCTGTAGGTTGGAATATATCATCAGTGAAAGACTTTAAGACTCGTGCTGTGAAACCTCTTTAACAGTTTGTAAACTTAGTAACTACTTTCAGGCAGCATAAGTTTAAGGATTGTGAGCAAAAAGCACATTTGCAATTTCAAAGGCAGAAACCCCACAAACTTGTTTGTATGAGTTTTGGCTTAGCTTCAAGACATGGCACGTTTATCCTACCAAGAAAAGACTCACTGCAATGCTATGACTACTGTACCCCAAAAGACAGACAGAAAAAGGTCATACTTACCAAGGTCATGTTTGCAGACCTGCGCATACAACTTCAGCTTCTTACCCACTGGTACCGCATCTGATGGACAAGGACATTCACAAGTTAGCTGGCTGCTGTACAACTTTATATCTAAACTTCATTTAAGAGGCTAGAGTAAAATTGACATCAGAGTCTACACTATGTATGTCAATGACATTTAGACATCAGGTGATGACATCCAGAAGACATGCCAGAAAGCAGTTACTCAAGCAACTGGATGTAAAATCATATCCAGCTGAACAACATGCAACTGAACAGGCAATGTCTTTTCAATAGCATTCTACTTATTTCCCAAGTGAAAGATACAGATAAGGAGGGAGACTGACCAAGTTTGTTGAACCACTCGTCCACAGGCTTGTCCGCCAGCCTCTCTGCCGCGACCTTCCCGACACGCCGGATTCCGTCCCGCAGGACTGTGGTGATTGGACGGTGGCGACCCAGTCTACAGCTCTGTGGGAAAGAAGAACAACAATAAGGCTTCTTCAGGTGTTAAGACTATAGGATCATCTAAGGAATAACACAGCAGTATAAATCAAGACAATCATACTCAAGTTAACTTCAACAATCTCTGTGACTGTGAAACATTGGGACAGGGAATGTTTGCAACAGCCAACATGCTTCTAAAGCAGTTGCATTGTGTAACTCCCTGTAGAAAAAAATCTCCTCTGATTTCCATATGCTTGTTGTCAACACAAATGTATTTGGGTAAAAAAGTTTAGAAGAGTACGGTGCCTTTGCTAGTAAATCTTGACTTTGTAGGTATCAATTCACTGTGACAACAAAAAGAAGCTCACCTCATACACTGTACTCAACTCCCTGAAGAAGGCCTTGGCGTTGCTGAGGATGGTGTCGTTGTCTGGACAGATGACGACGTACACGACATCCCGCGAGGTGCCGAACGGTTCCAGCAGGAGCTTTTCCCAGTGGTTGAGAGCGAACGGAGACAGCGACAGCCAGTCCTTCTCGTAACCAACCAGGAGTGAAGGCACCGGCAGGGGCTCCGAACTGTTCTCGTCTCCACCTAGTTTAGGAACACAACAACAGAAATTACAGAAAGATAGAAGAATCCATTGCAGCCAACAGAATAGCAACGCCTTTCAATATAATGAATGTGGTGACTATGAGAATTTACAATAGATACACCTTATTACTGACTATAAATAGTGGTTAACAGCACTTAGCCAATGTTCAGTTCAGTGGTTCAGTGGCAACATTACGCTCAAGATTGCCTATACCAATGAATACAGGTACTGACATTCTTAGGCTATTGTACTGCTCTTAGCCTTTATATTGCAATACTTAGCAGGGCTCGAAATACTTTTTTCTGCATACCTTCACTGTTGCAGGAAAAACTGGAAATTTCCTGCACCAAACAAATTTTACCTGCACCACTCTGAATTTAGGAAGTATGGATCATACTAAAATTGTTCATGAACCATTGCTATTTTTCTTTTATACTTTATAGGTGGTAAAAGTCAATGCAGCTAATAACCATCCATGTACACCTACATCATAGGACATTTGTGTATAAAACCCAGTACATGGACCAGTGCAGGTTAGGTGCAGGTAGACACCAGAAATACCTGCACAGCTCCAATTTTACCTGCACTAACCTGCATATGCAGGTGATATTTCGAGCCCTGCTTAGCCATTTATATATGTTTTAATAGACACCAAGTATGCCTGTGTACCTCTGCCCACCAGCCTGTGGAACTGGCTCCAGGTGAGAGGACCCTGGACGGTAGGTTTGGGCTCCCATAACCTCGTGGTGCGTTTCTTCTGGATGGCGTCCTGGAGAAGCGGCTGCAGCGACTGCAACATCCGCACCACGTCACGCGACGACAGGCTGCTCTGGTCAACAGCTGGGTTGGGAAAGAAAGATGTACGAGTCAAATAGGGCTACCATAGTGAAACCACTGTGAAGTCTTTTCAATACACACATTGAATTAGCCGATAACATAAATTAATCCGTGATCTTTTCCTCCATTTCAAACAAGACATTAATGAAACAATTTTCTGCTGATACTTGGATTGATAATGAATGGTTTACCTACATTTTAACTTACATGTGCTCCAAACTTCCTATTATTATGAACAATGCATGGCTACATCTAGTGCCATGACACACGTTTTCAAGAAATTTCATATTGGTGTTGTAATTTCTTATATGTTGTATCAAAGAAAGTTTGGCCAGTTGAAAGTTTGAAGTTTTTTGACAAACATTTAAACAACATCCACACAAGTGACACAACTTAAGTTCAATTAGCTTGGGGAAGGTTTTGAGACGAAGGCTGAAGTTACTACTGTAACAGAACCTCACCTTTAGGCGGTGGCCACGTGTGCTGACACACAGCCTTGTCTGCCTGCTCCAGTTTGACTGGGGAGCCGTCATGACTCCTACCCTGCTCTAATGCCCAGTGGCACGCATCACAGTCATCTGGAAGAAAACACATCACACTGCTATGAACTGTACAATCATTTGTTTTCTCACGAAAAATAGTCATGATCATATATTTCCATGTTAACATCTGTCACAATACAACACAGAAAGACAGACGATACCGTAATAGAGAAGAGAATATGGCATTTCAAATGATATGGGGTCCTTGAAATTTGGAAAATGAATCTACAATTCAGATCCTTCTTTTGGTCGATATAAAAAAAACAATACTTACCACAAATGGTGACTTCGATTTTCTGCGAAACGACCGATGGTCTCCGATTGGCCACGATTCTATCCAAGGAATGTGGTGTGGAATACAGGCTTGAACACTGGTCCTGCACAACTTGCAACAACGCTTTGGATATTCTGTTGTTTCCAGCTAACTTCATATTTAGAGTGGCTTTCTCGTCCGTCTTTCCCGACTGGGCGCTATCGCCCTCTCTACTAGTTCTGTTCACCTCGCTCACGTTATCCTTTAGTCTCTTCACGTTCTTGAAGCCGAAAATCTCGCAGAGATCCTCCGGGAACAACCCTGCCTTCCGCGCGTACTTGCGGTTCATGACGGCGCTGAAGCCACATGTGCACTTGTACTGAGCCTCCTGGTTCTGAGCGTGGAACTCCGGGAGGTAAACTTCCACGTCTGCGCCCTTGATGTTCACGTTACAAACACAGATCACGCAGCTGTCGAAGTTCCTGTCCTTGAACAGATTGATCGCGGAATCCGAGAGAAGCATATTGACAGTGAGGCTGTGGGCCTCCATGGTCGGTCCCACGCTGTTCATATCCACGGAATTCACGTTCCGGAAGGAGGACACCGTTGAAGGCGGGGAATCGTACGGTCCGGGCCCCCCTGCGCTGCGCGGCGTCTTCACTGAGGCGAAGGCGGGAGAAGCCATGGGGACGCTGTTGCTAGCGGTGACAGTCGTCATGGTAATAGGACAGGTGGAGTTGATCATGTCTTGTGGGAGGGGCATGAGGTCCATGAACCCCCCTGCGGTCACAGTGGGATAGTCCTTCACAGGCATCTGGAGGAAAGTCATGACATCAACATCAGTATTTCCCTATTTTACACTAGGAGCTTCCATACACAATACTGAGTCCATGCCATATGACAAGCCTCACATTTCAGGACAATGTATAAAGAGTGATACTGTCCCTGAAGATGAACGTGAAAAAGTTTAAGTGAAAAGTTTGTAACTTGGTACAAATAGTTTCTCTGAGTTAATACATTGTATTGTTTAAATGCACATTTTCTTTCTAGCCCTCAAAGATAACTTTTCATTTTGCCTTCTCAATTTCAAATGTCCATAAACTCAAGAAATAAACACAAAGAGACCTTCTCCAGACATACCTGCCATGATGGTTTATACAGCATGTTGTCCTTGAGTCGGATGGGTGGCAACTTGTGACTGGGCAGTGACTTGAGTGGTGCGTACATGGAGGACCCACAGTGTAGATGTGTGTTGGCTTTCCTGTACACGTACGACCAGTCCTTGATCTGCTCGGGGACAGGACTGCCCATGCTCTCGTCCACCTCCACCTCGGGGTAGTCTGCCAGCGCGGTGGCTGCGTGCCCGTCTGCCTTGGTGATCCCGGGTACGGAGTCCGGGCTGGTGTACTCCTGGTTCCCCGCGTTGCATGGCGACAGGGAAGGGTTGACGGACGGCGGTGTGGGGAACATTGTCTGAAGGTTTTGAAGATCAGCTGGCGGAATTTAAAAAAGGCATTGCGTTGTTATTGCTGAGCTATACCTTTTTGCTGCTAGTATTTTCCTACTTCATATTTTACTGCCATAGGAAGAGTGAAACCTTGTCAAGACTGATTACTTTTTGCTGTGTTCTTCTCCATCTGAGAACAGGTGTCAGCTGATTTTATCAAGCCAGGCAGAGGAGAAAAGAAACTGTAGGAGCACTCGTCTCTTGGATAACTAACTGCATGTTCACGGCTGCAAACTGTAGCAAACTCTAATTATGTATACAAACCAGCTTTTTTTGTCCAGCAAGGGATACAGGTGAAATTTCTTAGCATAAGAAGGAACCCTTACCGATGTTCCCTGTTCCGCCACTGCTCTTGTGCAGATGTGTTTGGGCAGTGTCTTCTGTCGAGGCGGCACTTGCACTTTTCGCACCACCTGATGCAGACGGACCCTGTATCAACAAGAACTCTATTAGCAATACAAACAATGTTAACTAATTCATAACTTCATATCACAAAAATATCAGCACAAATAGTTTTTGTTCCCCTTTCAGATGTTTTGTGAGAAATTTTCCATGCCATATTGTTGCACTGCACCTCTACAAAATATATTTATTGTTTTTAGGTGACAGCACCATGCATGCAGAATGTACACTTCCTCCTTATGACATTTAATTGTTTAGAACTGTTACAAAAGTATCAAACATTGAAAAAGGACCTACCCCATCATCATTGTCTGAGTCAGATGATTCGAAAAGTTGGTCAAGGTCGCTGAAGGTCACAGCCAGGTCGGCCTCTGTGGTCAGGCTGGTAGAGGACACAACCTTCACTGCTGGCTGGGGTGATGACAACTTGGGTTCTGCAGAAATAAACATAAGGACAATTAATACACGTACAAATTGTGTACTGCCAGATGAACTGCAAAATCTCTTTGTAACTCTTTTGATTGTCCTGTCATCCAACCTTGATAAACAAAAATCATTGAGTCAAGATCTAATCTATGATGCCGAAATTTCAATAAGATTATGGGTACTTATGATGATGATGATGGGTATTTATACAAGATGATGGGAAAATGCTTCTTTGTAGGATTTTTCTGTCTATGGGCATTGGCATGACTGAAGAAAAAAGTTAATGTTGGCTAGAGTCCTGCAAAGAATACAAACTCCTTCAAAGAGATAATTGAAGATTCTCACCCTTCTCCCCAGACTTGGCTGAGGCCTCCCCCTTGGCTGTGCCAGCCTGGTTCTGTCCCTCAGCACCCTTGTTAGACTGGGAGTCAGTGCTGTTCCTGTCAGACTGGGATGACAGAGACTGCAGCCGACCCTTCTTACTGGACTTCCCTCGAGGAGGAAACCCTGCAGTGAGGAAGAAATAAAACTTGCTGTAAATGGACTGTAGCAACCTTAGCAAGACTCTAAGTTGAGCCTTACCAGAATGGTACACTTAGAACATAGGGGAACAAGTGGACAAGCTGAACACACAATACTACCAGTAGACCCTGTTGCAGTATTATCTGTACTTACAAACGAAATGGCACGAAATAGTTTGCAGAGGGCACAACAAACAGTGTGCCTTAGGCTTCTAAGCCACTAAGCTTCTCCTTTGATTAAGACAGCATAAATGTAAACTGATTTCTTTTATTTATTTCCAAAGACTAAATTCACCATAATCTCCAGGCAGACTTACCAGTAGCATAAGATAGTATCAAAACTGGCTAAGGAGTACAGCTGGTATAAGGGAGTCATCAGCCACTGGGTAGCCAAACACACTTCTAGGTTGGCTTTACTCCTCTGGCAGGTTTTGATACTATCTTATACAGTAAAAGCCAGCTAATTGCACAATGGATTAACGCACACTTCTGTTAACTGCATGGATTCCCAAAATCCCAAACCGGTAGGGTCCAGCTAGATAACTTTGCATTATTACACTAGCCGGATAATTGCATGACATTCACTGGAAAATAAATAGGTTGTGCAATTGAGCGGCGTCTACTGTACTACCATAGGATCTGCTTGGAGACTAAATTCCCCACTCCTGTTCTGTACCTGTTGGCATAAGGCTAGGAGGTGAGGAGTCCTCCATGAACTCGTAAGGGTCGATCCCGGGAGACGTCCTGGCCATGAGACTCCTGGAGGAGGAGTCGCTGTGGATGGTGTCCATGGCCGGGTGGATCGGGCGGAACGAGAAATTTGTCTTCATCTTCTTCAGAGGCCTCTCAAGTACACCACTGCAGGGGGAGGGACAGAAATGTTATCATGAAGGGAACCCTTCCTTCATACAACAAAAATCACAAACAGTCAAAACTGCCTAAGAAGATCACTCAAGGGACCAATGAATCTAGTCTATGTGGCCAGCTGGTCACTATTTACTGTACTATTTTGGAGAGAAAAATTGTACACAATCTGTTTCAACAATGCCTGTAAACCATAACCATAAGCTAATAACAACAACATACATTGTGTGCAAACCAAGAATATTTAAGAATTGTCCTGTTTGCTGCTATAGGGATGGGGGAAGTACCTGAATGACGTCAGAATAAATTAACAAAATCTATCATCATTTCAACTTTTTTCTTTTACACTGTACAATTACAGATACTCAATATTTCCTACACTTCAAATGGTAAGTTACATAATCTATCATATTTTATTCTTCTTGTCTTTGAGTTAAATACCAGCAAATCCATTACAGATGTCATCATTTTGTAGGGTGTAGGGTGTAGGCCCTTCAAGGGTTGGTCATCTCAATTGAACCCTCACTTAAAATAGACAAGGACTTTTCACTTTTCATTTTTTCACAGAGGACAAACGACTGCTGGCTATATTTAGCACTTTGAAGTACAGTGAGTAATGACCAGGGGGCTAACACATGATCTGACTGTTCTATTCCTGGTTGGTAGAGGCCATTAAAAAACGTGTTAAGTGCTGTTAGGTCAGATGGTAGCATATGTGCCAATCTGGGAAAGAAACTCCACACCACCAGCCACACGTGTGGCTGATTACCGCAATGAAGCTGTTGGCAGTAAAGACTAGACCTGGCATTCTTGATCTCAATTTCAGGAACAACATGTAAGCTGGGTGTTTCACTTTATCCCAAAGGAGTGAAGAAATGTTTTGGCTCCTGTTAGTCTGTCTGTCTGTCTGTCTGTGTTTGTGTATTTCTTTCTTTCCTAATGCACACAATGCAGCATACATCCCTATTTCTGTCCGTGGGACTGTAAGGTGTAGCACTATACTAGCAAGTGAGTGAAATCTGACATCCAATAGCCAAATTTTGGAAAGAGAGACTATCAAAATGACTCAAGTTGAAGTTCTTCAAATTTTAGCTGATAATTTTTGTCTACATATGACAGTGATGGTATGTAACCTAGAAATATTCCCTTTAGACCATGTTTACAAAACAGTATAGAGGATATGGCAGCATTTCCTGAAAGTTTCCAAACAAGTTTGTAGAATGATTGGTTACTTACAGTGCTGGCCTAACTGTCAAGTCTGGTAGTTGTCCTGAAGTTCCTTCCTCCTCGTTTTCAAACCCCGCGGTGTCAAACACCGTCGGAGCGAGCGCCGGTCTGTGAAATTCCTTTCCTGTGTTCACTTTGGGAAGTTTGTAGCATTTCCATCTTCCGTCCTCCTTTTCACTCTCCGGAGGCAAACCCTTGTACTCGTTAGCTGCTTTCTTGTCCAGTCTTCTCTGAACCTCCGTTACCACCGCAGTGTTGTTCGCGAACGGGAGGCTACATTCCCTCTGGGAGGTGACAGTAGGGGGCCCCATGTCGTTTTCCTTCTTTATAATCGGATGAGGGCTTAACGTCGGCATTGTTCTTTCTCCCGGCAGCGAACTGGACGCCGTCCCCGATGGCGCCACGAGCGGGGAGGGTGCCGCAGAGTGAGACGACTCCACCGAACCAGGAGTCGGCAGGAAACGCTTGTTATCGACGCCCTGTCCACCCCCGCCCGCCAGTGGTCCCATCCCCAGTCCCAGTCTCTGATTGGTGAAGTTCTCCTGGTCCACACCCATGTAGGAGTCGACGGAGGGGGTCGGCGCCCGGTGGTGGAATGGTGTGAGGGGCCGCACGCGTGGCTGCTGCTGTTTCTCCTGTTTCTCCGACTTGTCACTCTGCTTGTGCTTGGAGGAGGTTCCCCCCAGACTGGTCCAGGCGCTGTACGTGTGCTTGGATAGGCCTGAGGAGGAGCTGGGGGCTGGCCGGCTCGATCCGTGGCCTGAGGACCGCAACTTCACCTTTTGTCTGGAAAACAACAAGAATAAAGGTGATCACTCAATAAAATAATGATGTGTTCGATTTAAGAAAGGGGATATAAATAAATATGTCTTCAGTTCTTTTAGTCTTTAGTCTCAAGTTTAGAAGACCGTGTCATAGACTACTTTTGACATGTTTGGAAGAATAGTATTACACAACTTGGTCTGGGCAATACTCCTGAATATTGCGAACTTCTAGACCAAGGATAACTCTTACAACTTTACCAATTTGTAAATTTTTTTGTAGTACAAAAACAGATTCTAACCTTGAACATTTGCAGTCCACCTTCTGTGTAGGGTCGATGAAGTCCCAGTTTCCGAGGTCCGTCGCTATCCCATCATCCCCTGCGTTATTTGTGGCATCAGGGTGTGGTCGTCTGCAGAGAGAGACACAGTTTTAGCAGGGATATTGTCAAAGTACCATATTACAACAGAGGTCACTGAATTTAGTAATAACTCAGGCATAAATGATAAGAGCATATTTCCCTTTGCATGATGATGAAAGGTTTATCTTTGTCTTCAAAATGAAAATTCTATCATGACATTTCACATATGGATATGCAGTCAAAATTTCTCAAGTAGACCACCCAGGGACCGATAAAACATTTTGTATGTGGACAGGTGGTAACTGTAGACAGGATTCCTACTGTTTGTATTAATGGAAAAATGTATCTATGGGACCGCAAAAATTGTTCACATCGGCCTAGTGTTCCTTATGAGTTATGTAGAGGTGATCACTTGTAAAGGTTTGACTGTACACTAGCTAACAGCTATACTGTATTTGTGATAGATACCAGTAACTATGTGTCACATTTCTGGTGCATGGCCCTGCACATACTAATTTCAAGGCCAATTCTGATCTCAAATCTGTTCAATGACGTGTTTCTGACAGGGCGAGCAGACAGGGCGTATGAATAATTTATGCTGGTGACAGAAACTGCAATGGTGAACAAGCATAAATCACCCAGGGTGGCCAAATATGATTATCAGTAGAACCTGGATGTCTTATGTGATTATGGCTACAAAATTCAAAGATATATCCTGACAGACCATCACAGCCTAACCACAATTACACATGTACAATACCTACATACCGCAAAGTTGATGGAATGATGGAATATACTGCCACATATAGCACATTTAGGATTAACTTGAAATCGCAAATTCGATAATCCTTTAAAATGTACTTGAATAATCTGATACCATTGTTGTTGTTTTTTACTTCAAAGAAGGCAGTACCATAGTTCACTTTCAAAAGTGTCTTATGTGTAAAAATTCCTATTTTTACAGACGAAATATTGGATTTAATGAGAAATAATTCTGCCCCTTGCTTATCATAAAATGGCTGGTCTACTTCACATCAGTTTATGTGTTGGCCCATAACTCCTAGCCTAGCTCCATACAAGTGGTCATAACCTTGTTCGTAATGGCCATACTTGCCGGGAGTATTGGTCTATAATGTTTTTCAGAGTGATCACTGCTCTAGGTACCTGGAAAATGCTTGTAGTGGCAGATTTTGAGTGGCCAAGTTTCTCACTAAGCAAGCTTAGATGGCAGGGTAGTAATCGTAACTACAAATGCAAGAGAGGAGGGGTCCTAGTTATACATTATTGGCCATTACGGCTACTTAAATTTTGATACTTCTACCGAAGTTGATTTCTGCAGTCTAAGAAGGTAAGGGATATTTTAATCAAGACGAAATAGGAGGGGGGCAAGACAGCAAGAGCATAAACCTAACCCTTACTTTTCAACTAACCTCTTGTGGCATTTATCCATTTCATGGCAATGGCATCATCAGTTCTTTTCTCCTGTGGTATATGGTACTCGGATATCACTGTAGTGTATTTCTTTAATCCACTGTTTTGTATGTCGTAGTTATGTAAACAAATGTTTTGTATGGAATCCAATGGCGTATTCAAAGTGTCACAAAAAAAGTGAAACAAACCTGTTGTGAGCCTGTCCCAGCCCCCTCCCTCCCCTAACTGCCTAACTCCTACCCTCCCAGACTACCTGCAGGTTGAATTGGCGTTTTGACACGCCAGTCTCCCTGTGTAATTGCACGGTGGTGGAGCGTAATAAACCACCTCCAACCAACCATGACAAAAAAGCACCCATCTAAATGGTTCCCCTGTAATGTACTAGGCTGACATGTGTGGTTTGCCCACCTATAGTGTTATCAGGAAGAGGTGGTCCCAGTATTGCAATGTCAATATTTATGATGTATTTCTTAACCCGGACACATAAAAAAATGTACCTTTTGTATTAAGAGCTTAAACAGAAGAGATTTTAAAAATAAAGAGGGGGCATGGCAGCAGTCAGAAAGTTAACTGTCCTTCGATTGTCATTGTCATAACCTGAAATTTTATGGACAAACAACCTTACGCCATTTTGCCAAAAGTCACTGAGCTATACCTAATAAAGGTACTTCTTTGGAATCTTATGGGTTTTTGTTCCAGCTGGTTATAATGTGTTTGATAATGCTTTATATCAAACATGACAATAACATTTACGTGTGATGAATTAATGAAGATGTGAAAATTATTTTCACATGATTTATTTGTCCACCAAGTTCAAGATCATGGAAAGACTCAATATGGTTCTCTCCTCTCCAGTCTAAGCACACTTGCTGCTTCCCTATCCGCGATTCCTGCGAGGGTTCCCGCCTTGTCGGAGCGAGACAATCTGCCAATCTCCTGCGCGTCCCTCCCTCCCGCCCAGAGCTCAGCAAAATTCATGCCCTACACGCTTGAACACCCCAGCCAATGCATAAATTACCCAGGGCGACAACAGGCTGCTTATAACTAATGTGGCCGCGAGCTCGGCTAAACGACAATAAATCTCTGCCGAGGTGACGGCGATGGGTGCAGCTCCGGCAACCCGACAGCAAACCGTGGCCGGGACGTCGCGAGCGATCAGGGGGAGTCGCGGGAGATGGATTGCCGCGCGGCAACGAACCCTGCTGGCAATGTGACATTTCACATTTGGGAAAATGAGGAACGGGTATATTAGATTTGCTTAGAAAATTGTTTTGTCAAAGTGTAATAAACGGGAGGTTGGACAATTCATAACAGGCTCCAATGGACCCAGTTGCATTGTAAATACCCCGCGGGGGAGGAGCTGTCAAGCCTTCCTTATTGGGGGCCAATGGAGGATTTTCTCAAGTCCAAGACACATCATACCCTTACATTTTACAGTGTACTACCTAACAAAACCAAACTATGCAGCATACCTACAGCTCAAGCTATAAAAGGGCCCTAATCTGGTAATTTAATCAGATCTACTTAGTTGTCATTGTTATTGTTTAGTATTCATTTTGAAGAATTAGGAGGTAAAACAAGAACTTTATAAATATTCCAGTACTAGTATTTGACTACAATTCACAAAGGATGAGAACAACTGTATTCACATGGCAGTTTCAAAGAAGGCAGTTAGAGGGCTCAAAATCAAACTCGTCTTTTGTTTTTCCAATGCTGACACATAAACCAAACATCTACTCAGTGTTCTTTTATTCTTACCTTGGCAATGGTATCCACAAATACATACAGAAACAAACTGCACCCAAAACATGGTTTTCTACAAAAGTGAGAAGACAACATGGTTACTTACTTGACACCTATTGTGACACAGCTGTCCTGCCACACCTGTGTCGCCACTTTCCTCGCCAGCCTCTCGGGCGACACGTCGCGGAACCCCAGCTCGTCCTCCGCGGGGTTGGCGGGACAGGCCGGGTTCCCGGTCCTGGTGCCGGACGGAAGCACGCTCTGGTTGAGCGGGGAGGTCGGCGGGGTGAGCGACATGGACGATAGCGTGGACATCGGAGCCGAGGCCTTCCCCATCGCAGGCTGTGGGAGATACAAAATATCACCATCCATAAGATACAGTGAAACCTGGATTCAGCTACCATTCACCTGATGAGAAATGACTTCAGAGGACAGGCGGTTGCTCAAGACAGAGTAGCGTTAACTTAACTTCAGTCTATGTAAAGACTGTTTTTATTGTGGTTTGTGATTGAAGAGCATTGCCTGTCCAGGTTTTCATACAAAGTTCTATTCTTATCTTATTGTTATACACCTGCTATCCACTCATATTACCTATATTGTGCTCTTTTTCTTTCTTCTATTGCCATTAACCAAACAGAGCTTAGGCTAGATATTAGTTGTTTATGAAAATACAAGTAGTTTTTACAGGTTTGTGATGGCAAAACCAGTTGTTGTTTTGTACACATGTTAATGGCCAAGTCCAAAAACCAATGGTATAGCATTATGTGTTAGTAGCTTGATAATATAGGCTACAGGGAAAACATTCTGCATTTTCTTGAAAATGTTGCCTTTTACGTGATATCTTCCCGAGCAATGTTCAGTACACTTTCTAACAAGATTCTATGCTACGGAAACAGACATGTTTGATACTCAGTAACAGTTCCCCTAGGTGCTACATTGATACACAGGAAGTTAAAATAATTCCAATGAACATCCTGTCATCAATCAATTTATCACATTTGCAACAACTACTACCCTTCATTCACAGTAAACAAAACATGGAAATATTCTACCAGCTACAAATCAGAGATGTGAAAGTTCCCAGAAAGTGGGGCTTACGTAAGGGTGTGTTAACAGCAGTTGTCTCTAGAATTATGACAGATGCAATGGTACTCTTATTACTTGGTATATTATCCTCAGGCTTTTGCTGCAGAGAGCTTTTATCCGCCCCTGTTGGGGCACATATCATGTACCGCAGCCATCTGTTGCTCCGCATGTTTTGACACCGCTCCCCATCTTCACTGAGCAGAACTGCAGTGGAACATTTCCCCTAACACTCCGGGAAATTCCCATTCATCATGATAACTGCCGTATTAATATCAGCCCAGGCTGGATGGGGCTTGTTTCAAGACGAGAGATAACGTTCTTCAGAATAAACTATTCACCGATTCTCCGCTGCAAAACCTAATTCTCCGTTCCTGCCACTTCTTGGCGGTGCCTGCGTAATGGTTCTAATTGCGGAATAACCAGATTTGGGGTTGGCGGCACCCAATCATCAATTTGAGTACGAGCTTGTAAAGAAAAATTCATTACGTGCCTTTCGGGAGGGCCTGGGTCACGGTGATTCATCCTGGTCGCAAAATGTTAATACGCTACCGCCGGAATAAATTGTGGTCGGGAGAATCTAATAAGGCCTTAATAACTTTGTCGGCCTTTCTCAAATTGGATGCGGCTAGTTGAGGCGATACCGGAGACAAAATGAAGGTGGCACACTTGGGAGATGGCTGCATAATAAATACCAATCTGAATTCGATTGATACAGCATTTTCCATTACACTTGGAGTTGGAGCAGGGAGTCCAGACAAAAGGAAAGATCAAGAATATCTCAATAAGGACAAGGGAAATAAGAAAATTTAGCTCACTCTGTTCTATTTGTTTTCCCATCCTGGACTGATCATTCCTCCTGCTTCTAAATTTCTTACATGCTTCAATTTTTGCTCTTCATTTTTGAAATTTTAAGGTCATTGTTAGCAATTATACAGTTGGATAGGTTTATGACCCAAATGTCACGGTTATGGGCTATCCACTCAAAATAAATGAATTGAAGGAGTAATGAATTGAAGGAGTAAAAAAGACTTCCTACATATTTTTCTGTTCCATACATTTCGGGGAATAAAAACCATGAACTACCGTGAGGTGCACAGGTACTTTTTGATACAAAATATCCTTACTATGAGAAGAGTCATCAGATATTACTATATACTAAGCTTAGTTTCAGAAGACAAACTACGAACTTGAAACTTTCACATAC